>NW_028277098.1:1212121-1515151 GCF_059951505.1 Python bivittatus
GGACAAAATAGCAAGAGGCAAGCTGAGAAAGACTTTCCCCCTCTCTTTCTTCTAAGAAGTAATACTGTGGATGTCCTTCTCACAGCACAGAAAGGGAGGTTTGCTATGTATAAAACCAATAGGATAAGCCATTGCCCTGATCAAAAGTCTTAAACCTCCATCTTAGATATTCCAGAGTGCAGTTTCAGCTGTGTGCTCAACTCCAGCCCATGAGTAAAAAGGGCATCTCTCCATCATCTGACTGGGAGGAGTTAAAAGGCTGCAAGAAATAAGTCTACGTCAGATTTTTCCTTGCTTAAGAAACTCCTTTATCAATCACAACCACTTTGTAAAATTGCTGTCTGTAGATTAAAATCATGCAGCCAGGATTATTTTACAAAAACAAAGATATATTCCAGTACCTTTTATTGATGAACTAACGTTCAAAATGTGGAATGAAGACTTCAGAAGTATATTATGCAATATTTCAACTAAGATTTGTATGTACAGAGAGATTAATTCCCCCAAACCCTAACCCTACCTTAAGGGAATGCTGACCAGTGAAGATCACTTTCCCTCGCAATTCTGGGCAAATCCAGGCCAGAAAAGACCTGGGTCACAAGCTTGTAAATCTTCTGTTAGCTTGTTCTTCATAAAGATGAGTTAAGAATTTCCTGTATGCTTGGCCCATCCTCACTGGTCAGCATCCAAAAGGCTAAAGATCCTGGGCATAAGAGTGCCTTCCAAGGTTTTCACACTGTCTCAAGCTGGAGAGCAATAACAATAAGACCAGGCATTGTTCACCCACCCATCAGGCCCTTCAGAGTGCCACTTGTAGTAGCCCTGCCCATCTCATCTCTTCCTTCTCCTTAATGTCACTTCCAGCTGAACAGGATGAAAGCACCATTATTCCAAGGAAAGTGTATGGTCCCCTCTCTGGTTCAATGTATGATACCTGGTTTATTTTCATCATGGTTATACTAAGCATCTATGCAGATTTGGCCAATGCCTGAAACAGAAATCATCTGGAATATACTCATGTATATTGTCATGAGTCCTGCTTAAGAGTTTCAGAGTGGCAAATCCAAAATTAATTCTAGCTCACTATACCACAGATCAAAACCATACATATAATAACTAAAAGCAGCAGGTATTACTGAAAATCACTTTCCTGCACTGCAACAGTTGGGAGAACAGAGGTTCCCTGTCCCTTCCAAGAGGTAAGGCTGAATCTCAGTGGCAGAGCATGCATATTTATATAAGCAAAAAGAAGGGATATAAATGTAAATTGAAAAATAGATAGCAGCAGCAATAATAATATTGTGTTTTGTATGCAAATAGCCTTGGGCCCAACTCCTGACATCTCCAGGTAGGGCTGAGAAACACCTGACTCTGAAATCAGGAGTGAATGAGTGAGTCTTCAGTGAGTGCTGACAATCCTGAGCTGGACGAACCAATATTCTGACTCCAAACCAGGCTTCCAAGTATCCACTACTTGCTTAACTGGTGAAGTCACTCACTTCTTATCATCAATTCAGGTTTTCAGAATGTCCCTAATTTGTGTTCAGTCCTGAATGAATATTTTAAGAGATATTAAGGCTTGAGAGAGAGAGATAACAAGCAACAGATATTTTATTACTCTTACAAATTTTCTTTCCAATATCTTGGATTGTTTGGAGAACAATTTCTCTTAAATGATTTTTCACCTCAGAAAAAAGTTATTTAAGAAAAAGAACATTTAACTTTGGGCCATATATTTAAATTGTGTTAATAAGACTTAATTGTAACTCTTGTATTGTTAAGTTATAATTTATGCTATCAAAGACAAATTCCTCTGGGCTCCATTCTTTTCTTTTCTTTTTTTTAACATCTACATAAAATGCCTATGTGAGGTCATCATGAGGTTTGGTGCTAAGTGTTATTAATCTGCAGATGATACCCAAGTCTATTTCTTCACATCACTGTTTTCCAATGTTTGCCTATATGCTGGATGAGGAGTAATCAACTGAAGTGGAATCTAAGTAAGGCAAACATACTCACTGTGAGGAGGATAGATAGTTTCTCCTGTTCTGGACTCTGTTACACTTCCTGGAAAGAACAGACTAGCAGTTTGGGAACCTCCAGGAGTTTGTTCTCTTCCTGGTGTTCCAGGCTTAGTCTCTGGTTAGGGGCAAATTTTCACTAGCTGTGTGCCTATTCCTTGAAGAGAACAATTTCAAAACACTGGTGTATCAACCGGTAATACATTTGTAGCTACTACAATGAGCTTTGCTTAGGGCTATCTTGGTATCAGGTTTGAAAACTTCAGTTGGCTCAAGTTGCAGTAGCCAAATTAGTCTCTGGAGCTACTTAGAGAGACTGTACTAAGTCTGTTCTTAAACAATTGTCCATAGATGAAATATAAAGTGCTGGTTACCACTTAAATATCTTTGCTCTGGATTGAGAGAATGTCATTTTGCTGAATCTCCACTGTTCAGTAACATCAAAATAAATCTTTGGATGCTACCAGCTTGTTTGATGGTAACATGAGATGAGTCTTTCTCATTCATCGCCCCTAGATGGTGGAAAATGCTCAGTTCAAGAGAGCTTTAAAGATACATATTTTCAGCCTTGCTTTTAATAATATTTAGTAGTAGTTTTAAATGGCTTTAATATGGATTTTATGGTGATTTCAATATTTTCCATTGTTTTTATGTATTTTAAATAATTTAAATGTTAATGTGAACTGTCCTAAGCTATTTAGGAAGAGAGATTATAATAACATAAAATGAAATGAATAACACAACAACAAATAATCTTGGAGTAGCTGGCTGCTATAGTATACTATGAACTTGACATTCTGAATTAATGGTATTTGCTGTTCACATGTTTGAAAATAGCATACTGCAAGTTAAATGCCAGGCAAAACTGTAGCAATCTCCCTTCGACCTTCAGTTTTTATAACTATTTGTGAAAACAGAACTGAATAGGTCGTTTGCTGAGCCTCCCAGATATGGTATCACTGGGCAGAGAAGGTTCAGTGAGTAGGTCCTGAAACTAGAAAAGACAGAAGCAAGACTGATGTGAACCATAGGGAAGACTTGCATAAGTGCAATGGATTTTACAGCCGGAAAGGTACATGTTGACCGTAGTCAGAAATGCTTGTGTTAGGACTAGTGCACTACTCTCTGTAAAACAGCATTCTGGCTGCTGTCATTCACACATGTATAACTTCTGAAGAGAAATTACTGCAATTAAATATATATGGGGGAAGCCTTTCAAGAACACGTGAAAGCTGTAGCTACCATCTCGATACTACAGTTCAAGAGACAGGAACGAGCCGTTTTGCAGCAAGTATTGTGATTTCTATTTCAAAATGTTACCTTGGCTTTATTTCCTGATTGTTCTTTTAACCTTACGAGTCTTTGTTTAGTTAAGTTTCACTGAAGTTCAGAATTTTTCCTTAGGAAGCAAGAATACTGTAGAAAAATGTAAGACTTTTCTAGTATTTTCTCTGTCTCTCATATTTTTCTAGTATTTTCTTGTTTTGGTATGTAGTGCTGCCCTATGGCTTAAATCACAGAAACTCAAAACTGGAAAGGCCAATTCAAGACATCAAGTCCAACCCCCTGCTTTGTGCAGCAATCCAAATTAAGCAACCCAGACAAATGGCTGTCTAACCTTCCTATGAACACAGTTCATTGAAGGGGAATGCCTAACCTTTCTGGTTAACTGATTCTACTTAAACTGCTCTTACTGTACTGTTAGAAAGGTTTTTTTTCTAATATTGAATCAGAATCTGCCTTCCTGTAACTTAAATTCAATATTCCATGTCCTGCACTCTGGAATGAGAAGGAACTTGACTTTCTTCTAAGGGACATCCTTTAGGTATTTGAAGAGTGCTATCACAGCCTTTTTTCAAAGCTAAATACACCTGATTCCTTCAACCCTTCTAAGCCTAACCCAGTTGCTGCTTGGAGTAAGTATAATCAGGGATGCCCTTGTCAAATAAATGAGGAGTGACTATTTTTGCAAGAAGACCAACCGTTGTAAAGGGGGTTAGGATTATATCAATTTCTGCTAGTCTTTTATTTAAAAACGTTCTAGTCTCTACAGTCAAAACTGGAGAAAGTTAACCCACCCCAGCCACCTTCTGGGGTGAAAAGCAAAATAATCAGACAGAGGGAATTCCAAGAGTGAGATACTCCATGTATTCACTTTTATACAAATCAGCCACAAGAGGAAGTTAACCCTCTCTTCTGGGCTTACATGGTATGACTATCCAGGATAGATAGATTCAACCCAAAAATATTCTGGGGATATTTTGAATTAAAAGTAACCCTTGCCAACTTTACTCCAGACTGGGTTTAGCATATTGTACCAACACAATCTTTCAACACCGCTGCTTTTAAACAATTGCTATGATTTGATTTTCATTCTTATTATTCTGATACTTAATTTCTTTTATTATTACAGTCTAGCTCAACTAATATTGAAAGCAAGGGATACATACATACATACATACATACATACATATATATAAATCTAAGCACATCTGTTGAATGAACATTACAATCAGTTGATCAGTTTCCTATATTAGCCCATTGTAACTGATTCTCCCAAGGAAAATCATTGTTTGGCATGATAAACAGAGAATAACTTATCTTTTGAAATCATACTTTTGTTCACAGGTGTCTGTACAGAAGCAGTGGGGGTGGGGGGGATGGATAAAATGTACATTGTCATGTCACAACACAAACTCTACTCCTTACCTACATGCGTACAATGCTCAACATGTGCAAAAGAGCAAAGTTTCTATCATGATGTCATGACCCAAATGTCATCATTTTGGCATCATCATGTTTAGGAACACATAGCTATGCTTCTTCTCTGGAGTTATTATATCAACCTGCTGTCAGACTCACTTAAGATGCATTTTCCAACTCAAAAGTCTAATATCACCATAAAGATTAGAGTTAGTAGCAACAGCAGTGTCAACTTCTCCCCTTTTTTACTATTTTCCTTGAAAAATATTTAGTCATTAAATTGCACTGCACTCACTTTAGTTAAACCATAGTCAAATGAGATTTATAACATCTCATTTATTGTGTAATTTCTGAATGGCTTGGATAATTCATGTGTCAAATCCAAGATGGAGAGATCAGAAACTGCCAAAGAAACAATTCTAAGAGTTTTCTTTTAAAATATCATTACTATATAAGATAGTATAATGCAATTTCACCCTTTTTCCATATCTGAGTATCACAATCTTTGGAACAATCACAGGAAGAAGCTAATTACACAACAGTTGATGCACAATCTAACGTTTAGTAATATTCAGTTCTGCAGAATATAGGGGAAAAAATTTTTAGCTTCAAAGATAATTATCTTTTTGGAAGCTCTATGAAAACTGCAAGTAATTTAAACAAAGAGAAGAAACAGTTTTTGGTTTAATACTGATAACAGCAGTGTAAAAATTGAATGTTCTGCAGAACCAGCATGCAGTTACTATGTGTATTTTACATTATTTCTCTGAAATATTTCTTGCCTCTCTTATTTACACAATTTTATTTTCCACCAGGATGTCTTTATAGATGCACATACTCCTGCATGTAAAGAAATGGTAAAGTAGTAAAAAGTAACAGCCTGGAAGACCAAAACAACACAGAAATTTAGGAGACCCATATATGTTTAAAAAACTCAGACAACTACATCCAACTCTTGGCGATCATCTAGTGATCATCTGGATTTCTGCTGCCTTGATATGGTATGCCCATCAATCCTATCTACTCAATCACCACCACCAGCTACTGCTACCTCCAGAAATAAGTTACTTATGAAAATACTTCCTAGAATTAAGTTTGGGGGATGGAATTTGATAAACTCCAGGATACCAGCATTACAATTAAGCTATTCAATGCCACAGCACATTATTTCTGCCCCCAACAACTTTTATTTAAATGACATCCCTTATGAGGTGCTAAAACACAAACAAAGGACAAGCAAAGATTTTCTAAAGTTCTTCACCTAAGGTTTGGTACACAACAGAATATGAAGCCTTTCTTTTTTATATTTGAGATGGCCATGTGTCACTTTGAAGAAGGCATAAATACTCCATTCTCTAATTGCTTTCTCCACATTTCTCAGCATATTCCTCCCATAATTCTTTAAAAGAGCCTGTTTTGAAAGAAGACAGGTCAGCTAAAGTCAAGCATCAGCAGAAATGATGAGATTGTAATAAGTTTTATGTAGGGCTGCCCTTGAAATATATTTGGAAATTTCAACTGATGCAAAGTATCACTCCCAGGCTACTGTCTGGAACAAGGCAGTCCATACACTTGTCAAATGTGATTTATACTAGTTACCAAATATGGATTCAAGGTATTTGTTTATACTTTTAAAGACTTTGGCATCCTGCTCCAAACTTCACAGTAACCATTGGGAACAAAGTGCAGAGCCTTTTCAGTTGCAATGCTAAAACTCTGAAATGCTCTCCTTAGGGTCCATTGCAATATATTGACTTTGGGTGATATATGAAAATCCACATCTTTAAATAGAATTCAGGGGGAGATTAAATTAACAGAGATTTTGTATTACTAACAAGCTAGGATAGCCACTTCTGAATTTTCCAATGGAAGGAAAGTAGGAAATGACAATGTTAAAAATAAAACAGAGTACTAGATAATTAACAATCCTTGGCCAAATTTTAGTTTTCTATCAAATTAGTTCACTGCTGCAACTTCCTTCTCCATTATATTTTAAACAGAAAAGCAGCAAAATACTCCCTAATCAGTGTTTGAACCTGAACAATAAAATACCAGGATACCAGATGGATAGCCTACATTCATCTCATTTGATTTATATGGCCCTTGGCCAGTAAAGCATCCATTAAGGTGAGTTTTTTCATTCCATTTGCTTAATGTAATCATTCAGAGTTCTACAGAACTCCTACAGAAGATGATTTTACTAATTAAAAACAGCCATTGTTGTTCCAACTTTCATGCAGTTTGCCATCTTGTGTAAGAAGCCAACAAGCATATGATAACTATGAATAATTTAACAGAAACCTGGTTTGCTCATTTTAATAAAGTGGCTGGTTTATGAGAGAGGAAGAGTGATGTTTGCAATTAACTACCATTCAAGATTTTGATTCACACCATATACTGACTAGCTCTAGCTTCAAGCACACTTAGGAGTGGGACTAAAAATTATAGTGATTAATCTAAATATAAAGCAGGAATCCAGGGTGCTGTAACCAAAACAAGGTACCGCCTTTGTCTTCGCCCCCCTACACTAATGTCTGTAATACAATAACCCTGGAGATAAATGCCATGTTGATTAAAAAGACAGGATGAAGCAGGGGGGGGTTCAGTGGTGAACAGAAGTCACATTATCCTGTGACACTGAGCAAACCCGCTCTTTTCTTTTCCATTCTGGGACTACTGAATCACTCAAGCAAAGTGAACAAAATGTGTAATCTAAAGTAGCTGCACATGGCTAAGAGGAAAACAAATATACATAAAATAAACAGAATATTTTACAATCAGAAGGACACGAGTACAGTAGTCAAATTGTGACCATTTAGTTCACCGGAGACAGAGCAACTTTTTCAGAAATATACATTTCCATACAACCATCTCGACATGCTGCATAAAAAGACTTTTATCTCTCTTATACATGTAAATACAAATATACGTATGGTACATGGGCAGTGACTTGCAAAAAGAACATAGTCTTGACTTGGTTGTACCATAACTTTAATATCTAAACAGAACCTTATTTTAAACCTGCTCTATAATTATTTAAGAGGATGTGTGTTGTTGAGTTAACCAGCCACCTGCTTAGACCATTTAAAAGATGAAAATCAGGCTCCCCAACCAATTGTTATCTCCTGAATGTAAGCTCTCCACCTGCCTTCTCCTTTCTGAGAAAAACTGGCACGATTACAGAACCTCCCTAGCCAGCCAGGTCCAGTGCTACCCTCCTCCTTCAAGTTCCTAGTGTTTAATTCACAATCTTCCTCCCTGTAATTTAGAAACAGGAATGCCTTTAAATTACAGACCCAAATGCAAATACTGGATTATCATCACCAGCTGTCTGTTGAGCAGTCATAGCAATAGAATGGAAGCTATCATTCACTGCCAGCTTGGAACGTTCTGAAATGGGAGGAAGTGGAGAAGGGGAGGGGAAAGCTTCATCACTTGCTCCTTCCCACTCCCACAGTTCCATCAACTAGGCTCCATGCTTAATTCACCCTAGTCTCCTATGGTCCCTTGGAACATGCAGGAAACCTATTTTATTAGGACACCTTGATTAACATTTAAAAGTCATATACAAAAGTTACTGAGAAATATAATTCAACTAATGTTCCATCTTTAAAATAATCTTGCAAAAAAGCAAGCAAAATTACCTTAGGAGCTAGGGAAGTTTTCTAAGGAAAAAGAACAGCATTGTTATAAAGCTCCTTTATTTTATCGGTTTCTTACAGGATGTCAGATACCTTGTTTGGGACTCCTATATTCTGAATCTGGATACAGTACATACAGGAAATGTGCAGTAAGATTCACAGAAATGTTGCTACTGAAACGCTGCTGTAGGAATTGTTACTATCCATCAAGCCAAGACCCTCAACCCAGATTGACTGAGATCCTATGTTGTAGGAATGAGGCAAACAATACTGATCAAGAAATTTCCAACATATAGTGGTCAGGAGAAAATGTAATGAGCTTTGTAACCTTTCAGTTGATAAAGGATTTTAAAGAACCAGATGGAACCAGAACAGGGGCAATGTCATCTTGGGTTTGATTTTATGTCTGTGTGTGTGTGTGTGTGTATTTATTTATTTTATTTTCAGTGTATATGAGCCACTGTCTCCTGCTAAAGATTTCCTAATGTAATAAGCCCTTTTTATTTTTTTAAAATCCTGTCATCCTCATCCTGTCTTCAAGAACCTCTCCCATTAGCTCATAGATATCTCCAACTTCTGTTTATACTCTGTCCTCTCATCCATGTTTCTCCCTCTGTCTCTGATACATAATTTGACTCTTTTCTCTTTAAGCTTGGCCTCTCCTGGCACTAGGCCCTAGAAATCACAGAATTCTTTATCTTCTCATGCATTTTTGTTATGTACTTTTGGTTATTGTTCTATCCTACAAAAAACTAATTGCTCAACAGTTCAAAACCAGATGAAGCACGGAGGAGACAGAGACAAAAGCAGTAATTAGCTAACACCTTATAGGGCTGTTCATCCAAATATTTTTGCTGAGTTTTTGTAGTATATGGTAATCATAAAATAATATCATGCATTGTGATGTTAAAGCTATGTTTTATGCACAGAGTTCAAATTACAAAATCTCAAAATCATGCACAGAATGGTGCTAAATAAACTGGCACTGTCCTCTATGCCTATGTGTCCCACCCCTCCACCACGTGAATAAAGCGGGGAGTCTGAGTAAAGCTCTTGGTGCAAGTCAAAATTCTATTTCCCCCTAAAATATCCTTGCTTCTGTGACATTTGGCTGACTGTTTCCTTTAATATAGCAAAAAGTATGTCCCTGATATATCTAGAATGTCAACTCACCAAATCCTATTTCCAAATATTGATAACTACGTTATGACTCCGAACGGGAAGTAACCAGTTGTATCATTGAGTGAAGTGGCTGTGTACTCATCAATAAGCATCTGACCATCCAAATCATTGCCCAAATGCCAAGGAGTGCATTCTCCCTGAGATGGGCTCAAAAAAATTGTTATTTATGGTGTAATAAAAATGTCAAAATAGCTATGTCCTTGTGAATTCCACAAAGATATTTACATATGGGTAGGTAGATCAAGATTTTTTTAATATCATGGTAACAGAATCAAAGTAGTCACACATGCAGTGGTGATATCTACATGTTTCATGGTATGCATTCCTCCCTCATATCTGCCATTTACTGAAAGGAAGGATTAGGCTGGATGGGGTTCAGTGCCACTGCATAAGGAAAAATCTCCTGCAATGTACAGGGATATGAACTGGGAGGACCCAATCTCTTACACTGGGTGCAAAGCCTCAATAACCTTTTTGTCCTCCATATGTGAACACCATTGGCAGGGGTATCATATCTGGCAATACCTTGTACCCAAATAAATTATTCCATATGATACAATTTAGTAGCTGCACAACCTGGATCCTAGAACTAACAAGTTTGCTAGTTACTCATACCTGTTACTCCATAAGCCTGTAAAAACAGCAAATCTGTCTGCATCTGAACCAGAAGTGACTGCTTCAGACATAAGTAGCCATAGATGAAGCTGGAGACAATAATATGACTTCTAAAAACAGGTTAATGGTGTCAGAATTCTCTACAATTTCAAAAAAATAAAAAAAGAATCAATTGTGGGGATAGATGAACAGGTGATTAGATACCTAACCCAATCTTACTTTAAAAGAAAAAGAACCTTGCAAGGAGACCACCAATGATGAGTTGCAGTGGAATATTTATTTATTTATTAAATTTATATGCTGCCCATCTCCCTCAGATATATGGGCAAGAGGATATTAAATATTTGTACACAGTTTATTTTATGTATTTATTTTGTCTGATGTGTACTCCACCTTTTATTCAGGAGTTCAAGCTGCTTTTATTAACTGAGAAATAGTTAGCACAGATGACACATAGCATGACAAAGTCTAAAGGAAACAGCCAGTTTTAAGCTTGTTTGTGTCATGCAGTTCCAAAGAGCCCAAATGCCCTTGCTGCAAGCAGCCGACCTTTAAGGAGCCTAGGGAAAATATTATAACTTCTTCCTCCAGGCTATCTAACAACAGTTGTCTCTATAATGAACCTTATACCCAGGTGATCCGTTGCTATCTATATTTTCTGGTTCATTCATTTGCTCCTGGCACCCAATACTTCTCAGGGCTTTTTCTGGCATCACTTGCTTACTTCTGTCTTACATTCTTTTCATTAAGCCTTCTGTTTGTCTATTTGCACAGATAATTGGAGAATATACATGATATATCAAAAGGCTGAGAAGCCACCCGCCCCCGCCCCCCAATCTATGTTTCCAGCAATTGTGCAGTTTTCCAAAAACATCTGCCTTTGAAGTCAGCTTTACAATAAAGTTGATCTTAGGCATTCTGGAGTCTGTAATTCTACATTTTTAAAGAATCAATGAGCAGTCAACATAAGAGCATCACAGAAATCAAGACCACATTGCATTAGGTTCCTTATCATAGTTAAATATTCATTAGAAAATGATATATTCAATAAGCTCCTTCATTTCTCCCCATTACAACTTTGTATGTTAGACCAGTCATTTTCCGATTCTGGTGTGATCCTGGAAATAAAAAATCTTCAAGTTTTTTAATACTTGTGTAACGTATTAAATTAGATTGGAGTATAATTCCAATCTGAGAGATGCTTAATTAGGAGACCAAAGTGGTCTCCCACAGTGACGATTCTCTGGAAGGTATCCATGGGATTTGTAAGCTGGAAGTACAGTAAGGTAAAAAGTCATGGTCCACTACCCCTTATCATTATCCTGAATGATAAGTACTAAAACTGCCACAGCATAATTGCTGCATATTTATTTATATCCAAGAAAGGGAACTTTGAAACACTGGGTCCTTGAATAAAGACAACCGTGAAAAGCACCTGTTCCTGAAACTTCAGAGATTAAGTCTGAGTGGAATAAAAAGAGGAAGTACACGCAGGTGTAAACTAACCTGAAAACTGAATTCCCAGAATGCAAGCAGGAAGGTGAACCAATGAACGGCTAGAAAAGCCAACGAGGCAGACTCGGCTCCCAAGGAGTGGTCCCTTGGAAGCGTCTTCTGCACAACCATTGACCCCTCCGAAACAGCCTCATCCCGTCTCCGGACTTAGCCTCGGAGAGCCAGTTCTCAGAAGTCATTTGTACTGTAACGACACCAGTTTGAACCCCCCTGGAAAGAACTCCAAAGCAGCGCAAGGATGCAACGGCAGGGCTTAACAGCAAAGGCAACCACCGGAGCCGACCTAGGCAGCAGCGCCGCCGGCCTGGAGCCCGAGGGGTTTTCTCTCCCCGAGGGCGCTCAGCGGTGGAAGCCGAAGCCCAAACCAGGCTCCGTTTCAGCCAGGGTTGTCCTAAACGTCGTGCCGGGATCCGGGTGTAAAGGATGAGAAGACCGCAAAGGCGCATCCAAACACGTGCCCAGAACGACTTAAGGAAGAGAGACCTAAACTGCTCCAGGACGCCGGAGCCGAGGAAGCTCCGCAAGATCAACGGAGTCGGGATTCAACGCGCCGAAAGCCCCACTTCCTCCGCTCGCCAATTCTAACCCTCCCGCTCTTCGGAGGCGCCCCGGGGGCTGCCAAGCGCGCCCTGTCCGGCCCCATCAGGCGGTGTCCCTCCGGCCGGCCGGCCCCTACCTTGGCCTCGAAGCCGATGCCATGCTGGAAGGCGTCGTCGTTATGCAGCGGGATGCGCAAGTCGTGCCTGTCGTCCACTAGGTTGTAGCGGGACCTGACCGAGGGAGAGGCTCCCACGGGCATGGCGGAGGAAAGCGAGCGGCTTCCCGGACAAGCCGCGGAGAGCCTGGCGAGCCGCGCGCCAAGCTGGCGACGGACTAGAGGGCACGACGCCCGCGGCAGCGGCGGCACTAGCCGCCGCCTCCTCCGCCTGAACCCGGAGCGGGGTGGAGCCTGGCTGGGGGCGGGGCCTGGGCTTTCTCCCGGAGGTGCCCCGAGTACAGTAGGACCCGCCGGGAAGAAAAGGCAGCGCGCTCCCGGGGCATGCGCCAACCCGAGCGAGGGGGGAAAGCCGCTGCCTCGTAACCTGGAGGGCGGACTGTCCTTCCTGCAAGAATCCAATGGCGAAGCAGGCGGGAGGCGGGACCGGAGAGGCGTCTGGTCGTACCTCTCTCTGGATACCAGTTCGCGCCGTGCAAGCTCATTTGCAGCGAGAGAGGCAGGGGGAGCTCGGTGGTTGTTCGGGGAGCTGCTGGGAGTTGAAACTAGCGCTGTGTTTGGAAGCATCTTTGTGGAAAGGAAAGAGACGGGAAGAGCGAGGGAAGAACGAGTAGAACGGCTGGCAAAGATGTTCTTGCCTCTTCTCAACGTATTTCTGTAGTACCAGCAACGGTGGGAGGGAATTGTTCAAACTCGCGGAGAAGCACAAGTGGAAGGCGAGGTTCCCCAGCGAAGGAGGCCGGGCGATGGTACAGTTAGGTCTGCTCTGGAGTCGTCTTCAGTCGTGCATCTGCTTTCCCAGGAGCCGTTCTCATTCTGGTGGCTGGCCATTTCAGCAGCTGCCTTGCCCACAGAGCTGGGCGGCCAGGGCATGGAAGGCTGCCCTGCACCGCCCTGTGCCTTTCTTGTACCGATTAACGCTGGGAGAGCCCAGGACCACAGGTAGCCTTGACGTTCTTTTCGGCCAGCCTCGGGGCTGCCTCTTCGCTGTAGCTGAACACCGGTGGCATCCTTTCCAGTCATTTTCATGAGGGAAGCGCTCAAAAAGCGTAGGGTTATGTTTACCTGACGTTTAATAATACCTTAATTGTAGGGTTCTTTTAAATATATATTCTCCCACACCTCTGCTGCTGATTTCTAAATAAACGTGTTTAGCTTTAGAGCAGCAGAAGGAAACTCAGGTGTGTTGTTTTTTTCCTGCAGTAATTATAATGAAGTAAATTTAAAGATTTGCTCAGATGGCACATCCAGGCTGCAGTGTTAAGTCTGCAGTCCATGAGCCAGCAGAAAAGTGACCTGGCCTAAAGTGCTACCCACATTTCCAGTCACTATTTTGCTTTGGCAGTGAGGAAGAAGAGATGTTCCGTCCACAAGGAAAGTGGAGGAGGAAAGAGGGAGAAGTGGGTCTTTTGGGTGTTAGTTCTCCCATCCCTGGAGTGATCACCTAAAAGACACACTTCCCCCACATATTATTGCATGGGATGGTAACTTTCCCTGTTTCCCTCAGGGCTAGATGGACAGCTTTATTTGGGGGTGGGGGGTGGCACTTCTCTGGTCCTACATTCTGAAATGGTGCCCAGAAAGAGACTGCTTGCTGCAAGCACACTTTATCTCCTGTCCTTCCAAGACCCTGCAGCCTGGAGATCTGCTGCCAAGGCCTAGCAGAAGTGGCAGGACACTGCGGGAGAGTCACTGCCAGGAGAATGCCTGGAGAACAGCAGCCAAGGATCGGATCAATAGGACAAGACGGGTCCTAACTTTATATCACGAGAAGGTGGTCCGAATGGCAAGATTTGTATGTGCGGGAGGTAGAAAAGAATAGGATCAAAGAAGAAGGTTGTTTATTTGTTTCCAACTTCAGGAGGTATGTTATAAAGCATGAAATAGGAGAGGAGAGCCATGTGCAAACACAACATAGCCTGCCTAAACAGGAGCTTTCACTCTCAACCCAGGTAAAATTATCTAGTAATATGTGGCCCTTACATACTTAACTAATTTTAAGAAGTAAAATTGCTCTCTTCCTTCATTTGTCTTCTCCTTTTCCCCTTTTCCACACCTAATACTGTTTTCTTAGCATTATTCCAAGCTCCACTATTCAAACTGGTTTGGCTAAAACCAATCCAGGTCACTGCTGGCTCACCACGCTTCAGTATCATTTGTGAGGAAGTGATCTGTTGTCATAGAAACCACTAGCAAAGGAAGTGGGGGGAGTTTCTCTGACAGTCAAGCTTGGTCCAGTTATTGGTCTCTGCATAGTCAAAATACATTTCTGTAAGACATAAAATGCACATCACAGCCAGAGTTAAGAGCTCTAGAAGCATTCATTTATGTGCTTAACTCTCCTAAAATGGTAAACATATTTAATTAGTACTGAATTGTGTCTAATGACATGAATAAATAATTCTTAAAAGGATTATTGTCTAATCTAGGTTAGTAGAAGCCTGATGCTTTTATGCCACCTGGAGGGCATGACTGGTAAACGGTTTAAAATGTAAGATGATGGAAAAGAAATTTTACTTCTCCTTGCCCCAACTCACTCTTAAATAAAAGCTAACAGCTAAGGAATTGTTATATCTGAATTCCTCTGGAGGTTTTCTTATCCACTGAAAATTATTTACCCAGTAAAAAAGCATAGGACCATAGCCAACCAATCACATTCTTTTTCAGAAAACCTCAAATTGTACACAATTTGCAAGCCAATGGATGATGATAATTTTTAAACATGGAAACCTATAATATTACAGCGGTATGTACATGTACAGACAGTTGTATATTGTATAACATAGTGGTTCAAATAATAGCTCTGCACTTTTTCCTAACAAATGTACAGTAGTTGAAAACTAATAGGCAGCAGCTGTCAAATAAAGAGGCATGTGATATTTCCTGGGTGGTTGGATTTGACGGGAAAAAGTGTTTTGAAGCACTGTGAGACCCAGGATCATACAGCTGCTGTATGTTGCTGAGACATAAAACTGGAAAAATATATTTGGATTAAGGAGTTGCTGACTATTACGATGTGCATGTTTATGCACACTCCAAAGCACCTTTTCCCACTGACTCTGAACCACAGCACAACCATACACATGCTCAGCTACTTGAAAAATGTCTATCTGTACATAAAATCATAGAATTGGTGAGTTGAAAAGGACCTCAATGATCATCTAGTCCAACCCGCAGCAGTGTGCAGGAAAACCAGTTAAACCATCCATGAGAGAGGGCAAAACCTCCACAGATTAAAAAAAACTCAGAACCACAATAGTTAGACAGTTCCACCTTTGTACAGATTTTACAGATCTGTTAGGATTTTTAAAAATATTTAAATGACGTCTAGGTAGCTGCAACTCATATTCATCATTTCTGGTCCCAGTTTCTGTGGCCATAGAAAATACTGTAGTCCTTGACCACCTTCCTTGTAGCTTCCCTTTATGTACCCAAATGCAGCTAACACATTTCCTCTCTATCTTTTTTTCCCCAGATTGAATATCCCAGTTTCCTTCAGCCTCTTCTCATAGAACAAGTCTCCATTGCCCTCCACTAAATCCTCTCTAACATGTCAATATCTTTATGGAAATGTGATCTCACTAGTATCAAATAGAGAGGAATAATGATTCCATGTGTTTTTGATACTCTGTTTCTTCTAATGCACTCCAGAACTGTGTCAAGCAGTTCTGTGCTAGCAGTTCTAGCATCTGTCTCAGGCTGCTGACTCATGTCCAGCTTGTTAACAACTATACCCAAGTCTTCCTTAGATGTAGCATTTCCACGTCATTAATTCCCATTCTTGTATGTGTGTCCTACATTTTTTCTCCCTAAAATACCTTACATTTCTCCAACCTGCTCTTATTAGTGCCAACTTTTCTGCCATCATGGATATTGGCAAGTCCTTCCAAGTTTGTGTCATCTGCAAATGTATCAGTAGCCCATCAATCCCATCTTTCAGATAAATAATAAAGATGTTGAGTAATACTGGTCCCAAGACACTACTAGTTACTGCTCCAATTCAATGTAGAGCCATTAATGCTGACCCTCAGATGCAATTAATATAGTACCTTACTATACTGACTTACTATACAGCTTGTCAATGAGAATGTCATGT
Organism: Python bivittatus; assembly: GCF_059951505.1. Lineage (NCBI taxonomy): Eukaryota > Metazoa > Chordata > Lepidosauria > Squamata > Pythonidae > Python > Python bivittatus. The sequence continues at coordinate 1,228,610 of NW_028277098.1, forward strand.
GGAACCTTGTCAAAAGGTTTGCTGAAATCAAGGTAAATTACATCTACAGCATTCCCCTTGTTCACTAGAGAGGTTACCCTGTCGAAGATATATATATTTTTTTGTCTCACATGATCTATTTTTGCCAGAACAATGTTGTCTCTTAGCAATCATGGCATTGTCTTCAAGATGTTGAGATGAGAACCAGTCTGATCTAGTGGTTAAGGTGCTGGGTAGAAACTGGGAGACCATGAGTTCTAGTCCTCCTTTGGGTATGAAAAGCCCAGTCACACCCTCTCAGCCCAATCCACTTCACAGAGTTGTGAAATTGTGTGGAAAATAGGAGCAGAGCATTATGTATATCATCTTGAGCTATACAAATAAATATAGGATATAGACTAATAATAAACTAATAATAAATGTTTACAAACGGCTGCTTTATTACCTGCTCTAACATCTTTCCAGCGATTTAAGTTAGGCTTACTGGTCAATAATCAATGGAATCCTCTTTTTTTCCATTCTTGAAGAGAGGGACCACAGTTGTTGTTCTCCAATCCTGTAGTATCTTCCACGTTCTCCAGGATACTTTAATTGACAGAGGTCCAGACAGCTCCTCAGCTGGTTCCTTCAGTATTCTGGGGTGTATTTCATCAGAATCTGGGGATCTGAAGACATTCAGATTAGATAGAAGTCATTTTATTGTATCCTTACTGATCTGTACCCTCTCCCATTTGTTCATAATCTGTAGTACTCAAATCACCATTTTCATTTCCTTTAGATGTAAAGACAGGCAAAATTGGAGTTGAGTTTCTCTAATTTTTCTTGATTATCTGATTAAATTTCTCCATCTAAAGTAAGTGGTAAGTCCACTACTACCTCAGTTGTCTTTTTGTTGCTACTGACGTATTTGAAAAAACCCAACTTGATGGATTTTGCCTCTCTTGCTAGCCTTAACTCATTTCAGCCTTTGCCTTTCTTGACTTCATTCCTATATTTCCAGAAGAATTGAAGACCTGGCTCTGCCAACTCACGTGGGGCGAGAAGAGATACAACCAACCCTAGGGGTGGCTGGTGCCTTGAAGATGCTCCCTGAGTCTAATAACTTCTAGTTAACATCAGTCTCTTGGAAGTATTATATAGGAATCTTGTTGTTCTAGTGTATTTTAATTAATATTTATTCTCTTTTAATTAATATTTATTCTTTTTTACTGTAAACCATCCAGAGTCACTCTGCAGTGAGATGGGCGGTGACAAATTTGAATTATAAATAAATAAATAAAATATTTCTGTGCTGAAACTGTAGACTTTTTGGATTGTAGTCCTTTTCTTATTTCCAGTAAGCTTCCTTCTATAGTTTGAATTCCTTTGTAATTTGCCTGGTTAATCACTTTGGCTTCTTTAGGAGGTCTTCTGGTTTTCTTATTCACTGTTATTGTTTGAGACTGATCTGTCCTTAATTTAATTTTCAAAAAGACCCACCTAACTACTCATATTTGCTTTTTAGGTTTTCCTCTCATGGTATCTTTCCCCAGTAGGTCCAACAAGATGTCAGGTCGCATGGACCCAGCAACTTGACTAAAAGGTAAGGAGAGCTTTAGCAGAGGATAGCTTCCAAATAATTCAATCGGCCTTTATATCATCCAACTCCTCTCAAAATCTACTAGAACTATATAAGAATCTAGTACAAAAGTTACAATCGCTATTGGCATGTGATCTTGATTTCTCAGGAGGCCTGCCTTCACTTCAAAGCCATGGTTTGATAAGGACTGCATGGAAACTAAGAAAGCCCTTAGCATATAAGACGTACAAAACTGAGACCAGAGATAACGATATAATGACTTTTAAACACCTCCTTACACTCAAAAAACAATACAAACAATTAGTGGCATTTGAGAAAAAACAAGACAAAATTCACTTGGGAACAGCTTATTGAGGCTGCAAAGAAAAAGAACTCCTCTCTATTTTGGTGCTTGCCAATCTGCTAGAACTTATACCCCATTAGACTCCCATATATCATCTACAGTTTGGGAGCTACACTTTCAGAGGATGTTTGAAGATCCCTCCAGCGAGACAAAAATGCAAACAACGAAGGACTTACCTGAGTGGCCCCCAGTCTCAGCACTTCAAATTAAATCTCTCATTGATCAGCTTAGGACACAGAAAGCCCTGGGAGCCGACTTCATTCCTGCAGAATTGCTGAAGAATAATGAGGAGTGGTGGATCCCAGTCCTGGCGTCATTGTTCACTTATATCAAGAATACGGGATATGTCCCGGATGACTGGGGGCTGGTGATTGTCCCAATCTTTAAGAAGGAAACAGAGATGACCCTGCAAACTATAGACCAATAAGTCTGCTAAATATAATTAGCAAACCTTATGCTAAACACCTATAAGATAAACTCAAGGACTGGCTAGACTGTGAGAACTTGATAGCAGAAGAACAAGCTGGGTTTAGAGAAAGGAGAGGCATCATTGATCAATGTTTGGTCCTGCAGCATCTGACTGAAAAATATGCGACGAATAGATCAATATCATCATATGCTGCCTTTGTAGATCTTAAGGCAGCTTTTGACTCTGTTACCAGGACCAAGCTATGGTAGAAGCTGGAAGCTGCTTCAATTAATCGTAGGCTTCTCCACTTATTACATGCCTTACATACCAACACGACCCTCAAGGTTAGGTGTAATAACCAAGGGTCTCTCTCAATGCCAGTCCAAGTTCAAAAGGGGGTAAAACAAGGGTGCATTCTGGCCCCCCTGCTTTTTAATTTTTACATCAATGACATAGTAAAATGGACAAATAAACCAAATCATCACCCCCCAAAAATAGGAGATCGCAGCATCGCCCTACTGCTCTATGCAGATGACGCAGTAATACTCTCTAGGACACAAGTACGCCTAAAAAGAGCCTTGCGAGCCCTGGTTCAATACTGTAATAATGATGAATTGGAAATAAATTACCAGAAAACCAAGGTTATGGCCTTTGCTAAAAGGACAAGACTTCGCTCATGGTATCTTAATGGTCACAATATAGAACAAGTGACCACTTTAAGTATCTAGGTGTGGTCATACATGCCACTGGCTCAAGGAAAACGCATTGTGAATATGCAGCTGCTACTGGTCAAAGATCAGCCAACGCCATTCTCAAATTTTTCCGTTCACAGGGAGGACATTATGTTCCTGTTGCAATTAAACTTTTTCAGGCCAAGTCACTAGCACAGCTTCTTTATGGGACCCAGCTCGGACCCCCAGCTTCTTGTTTTACATCTCTGGAAAGGGTACAATCAAAATTTATTAGAGCAATTCTCCAGATGCTTCATTGTGTTTCAAATGCACACCTATGTCTGGAGACTGGGTTGACAAAAGTTGAATCAAGAATCTGTATAGCTTCCCTAAACCTCTGGCTAAACCTTAATTTTTTTCCTCAAGGCCTTGCACCATTAATCCTCCAAGCTAATTTTTCCTCTTCATGGATCAAGGCTGTTGAGTTCAACCTTGCAAAACTAGGCTTTTCTCCTTCCTCAATACTTGAATTGGTCTATGACCAGGCAAAACAAAATCTGAGACAAAGCGTAGAGGACATAGAGAGGCAAACAGACTTAAAGAAAGTTCCATAATTCTTGTCTCCAGATTATACCAGATATACTGTCAATCCTGCCAGATATCTTAGCCAGTTAGAGTCAGCAAATCGTCGGAAAGCTTTCTCGCTTGCACGATGCCATGTGCTCCCCTCAGCTGTTCTGGATGGCAAATACAAAAAGATACCATTGGCAGAAAGGCTCTGTCCCTGTGATTCCAGAGAGGCAGAAACCACTGGACACGTTCTTCTTCAATGCTCATTCTATAGAGACATTCAAACAAAATGGATTTATCTGATGATTAATAGGTATCCAGGCTGACACTATCTACAGTTTCTGCTTAAAGACAAATGGATTATAGTCACGGCGCAGGTAGCTAGATTCTGTGCAGCAGCACTAAAGATCCGTCGGAATCTGATGAATAACTTATTATAAACATTTTTACATAATCAACATATTTCAATTTTAGATATTATCATTCCGTTGTAATTTTAGTAGTTAACAATAATTATAGGATGTCATAATTTAAGGAGTAATAATATACCACAGTATAGGTCGCTTGACTTCATGTATAAATGATAGTTAGGCTGCCAAATTATAATTATGATTTGGATTTTATTTGCTATTATTATATCTAAGAATTTTTAATTAGACATGTTTTGTGTATTTTCAATTGTACTGGTCTATGACTGTAATAAAGTAAAGTAAGTAAAGTCCCATGGTATCTTAAATTCAACCTTCCTACAATCCATGTTTTTTATTTGACTATTTTGTACCAAACTATTTGTTAAAATCAAGAATTCTAACAATATATGGTCGTTTGCACCCAAAGTTCCCCCCACTTTTAATATCTTAAATCAATTTCTCCTTGTTGGCAAGGACCAGATTCTAGGGTTCTCCTGCATCTTTTGAAAAAGAAAATTATTACCAACACAAATAATTTTTTTCCTGACATCTTGTTTCTGGCAGAATAAATTTTCCAACAAACAGTTGAAATCTCCCATCATAACCACTTTATAGTTTTTGGCTTTGTTTTTGAGGCTTCAGTTGTTTGCTTAAATAAATATTCATCTACCTCTTCTGACTGGTTTGGTAGTCTGTTGCATATTCCTAGCAATATATTTGTTAGGTCATCCCTAATCTTAACCCAGATGCTTTCAACACCTGTATTACCATCAGGCCAGTGGACCCTAGTACAGCCAAGTTCATTCCAGATATACAGTGCTACACCACCTCTTTTCTTATGCATCATGGTCCTCTGAAACAATGCATATCATCAAACCCAGTGTTTCACTTGGAGGGATTCATCCCGTAATGTTTCCGTAAGCCCTATTTTACATGTGTTGGTGCCTTATGACATCTAGCTCATCATGCTTGTTCCCCATACTTTGTGCTGTAGTTTAGAGACAATTAAGGCAATGGATTAGAGTCCCAGTGTTCAGTCTCCCTTTTCTTTTATGCCAATACCTTCTTTATTTCTATTATAATTTCCACTACACATTCCTGCTGTATTTAATCCATTATTAGCCAATTCACTACTTCCAATCATGATTCTGCCCCCCTGCATTCTAGTTTAAAGTTTTCCTGACCAGGGTAGCTGGTCATTGTCCAGAAATGTACTTTCCCTCCTTAGTAAGATAAATTCCATTCTACAAAGCAATGCCTCCTCCCTGAAGATTATACCATATGATAAAAATCAAAACCTCTGTTGTTTGCACCCACATTTCCTCTCACTTAGTAAACTTTGCCTTCAACATAAAGTATTGATGAGAATATCATCTGTGTCCCAAGTTCCTTCACTTTCCTCCCCAAAGTCATGAAGTCATTCTTGATATTCTGGAAGTCATGCCTTGCAGTATTTTTTGTGCCCATGTGAATGAGTAAGAACAATCTGTGATCAGCAGGTCCAATAAGACTTATTGGTCTTTCCATCACATCTTGAATTTTGGCACCCCGGGCATACATGTTAGGATGAACGATCCAGTTGCAAATGGAGCTTCTGTGCCTCTCCAAATAAAAATAACCTTCCTTTTCTTTTTCTTGGTGATGTATCATTTTCACTTGGATCTGGTGACATGCAGTTCACTCCTCTTCATAGAAATTTCCCCAAGGCTAGAGGTTTGAATTGGTTGCTAAGTTCTAGGAGAATGATCTGCTTTGGGGCCATTTTGCTTCTAATGGTGTTGCCAACTGCTTTCATTTTTCTCTCCTTTGCAAGCTTTACTTTGCTTTCTTCCTTGTGGCAAGTAATAGCATTCATAAAACTATTCAAGAAGTCATCATCTTGATGATGAAGTATAGGCAACTCTGCCCTCTAATTCACTGGTCTTTGCCTTCAGAGTCTCCATATACCAATACCCGATGCAAGCAAAGTCTTGTAGGAAAATGGTAAGCATGGCACATTTACTGCAGATGACTGACAGAACCCTATCCCTGGCCATGGTGTGTCCTACATGCCAGAGAAGTAAGCCAGAGGGAGTAAGTTAACTTCTCCTCACCTCTCCAAATATATCAGGAGTATGCAAATTGTCCTGATGGATTACACCCAGTGATTCATCTAATAACAGACGTACTGTATTTTATTTGCTTAAAGTACTTTTTGTGCTTCTTTCACAGCAGACATTTCCCAAGTGACTTTTATCTGTTCACTTCAAATCCTTTCTGCCATATCACTTCACCAAGGCTTTTCCTAGTCTTTATGTTTTTCCCCTGCTGTTCTCTTTGGATGCTTCAATGCCCTATTTTATGAATTTTTATTTTCATAATCATTATGTATTAATCCCCAAATGATATAAATTTGGAGGAATCATGAAAAGTATAAAAAATTGTTATATGAACCTTTGTCATTTAGCTGCCAAGATAAAATTAATGTACTGTTTTTATTAACAGATACATAACCTATCATTGAAATCAAACATAAAAATGTTGCTGTAATCTGGAGCAATAACTACAGTATTCATTTTTATACAGAAAGTGAAGTGTTAGAAGATATTGTCTTGATCTACAATCCCATTCTTCACATTAAATGCATAGTATATTTTCAGTATACAACCAGGGAAGGCTCACATTTTCAACTAGTTGAGTATCTTTTATGCTTCTTTTCTAAACTTACTATCTGGATTTAAATTTAGTTGCTTTATGAATTTATTATTGCATTATGCTTAATGTTTTGGATGTTAAATGAAAATAAAAAGTGGGATACTAGTGTTCCTGGGAAAAAAGCCATTTTGTTTTGTTTTCCTTATTTCTTTATTTCATCTCAATCTAATCTGGGTAAAATGTTTTGATGAAAACCTTTTTCACGTATTTGCTTTCTCTATTTTTTAGGCAGTTAAGTTTCTGATTTTCAGAAATGACTCTCAGTGTTGCAGAACTGAAGCTTGTTCTATTAATTAGGCAGTCAGCAATGTCTTCTTGATTTGAAGTATCTGTTGATTCTGTCTCCCCTATTTAAAAAGTGTTTGCATCACATATGAATGTGCTGGGCATCAAAAGGGGTACAAGACAAGAACAGATGGTACAGGAGAAGCCAAAACCTGCAGAGGGAAATCTTTGGGATTCATATAATTCCCATCATCTTATGTCCTGTAGTTTGAGAACTTTTTGCATTGGTGATACGCTGACATGAGAAGCCAAACAACAGTTACAGCAATGGGAAAGTTTTCCCCATCAATTATAGTGTTTCATTGGGGCCCATGCTGAGGAAGTTTAACTAAGCAAGGATCCAACACCATCCATTGCTGAAGGAAGTAAATATTCAGAAAGGGCAGCATTAGTTGTAGTTGCTTGTGATGTAGCTCCCCCAAAGTATGGAAAGTTCTACCACAGAAGAGAACTAGTAACCTCAGTGAGTGCCACAGTCAGAGGCATCTTCTCCACTCAGCATGGCCAGCTAGCTCCAGAGCTACACTGACAGCCCAGCTAAGCTTGGAACCTCCCCTAGGCAGCCATCATATGCTGCCATTTAGTATATAATCCTGCACGAACATTTAAGCTACAGTACTATCCCATATGTCACCTCCACCACCATTCCATGGTGAGCTGAATGGGGTGGGTGCATGATATCACAAATAAGATAAGCAGCCTGCCTGTCATGTGATGGTATCAAAAGCAGAGTTACAAAAAACAAATGGGAGGATGCACTCTGGAATCCCCCTTCTGCTCTACTCTAATGACTCTGCCATGCCAGGGCAAATGACCCATAGCCACTCATTACCTGGGCAGCCATTTGTAGCTTTCAGACTGCTAGTCTGCCCAGGAAAATGGTCTGAATGTCTTCTAACTTCTGCAGCAGATGTGGTCGGAGCTGGCCATGAATGAGAATGTTGAAAATTCTCCACCCACATGTGGGGAGAGGAACGTGATTTCACCAGGGGGAAGGAGAAAATATCCAATAATTTCTTAAGGACAGGGATCTTCCTTAGAAGTTATAGTAATATTGCAATTGAAAGAACTCAATCAGTTCTCCTCCTGAGATCTTCCTTTGGAAATTAATGGAAGCATGAGAAGGTTGCAGACTATATGGTGAAAGACAGGATAATCTCACATACCCTCTGGTCTTCTTGTAACTAAAGAAGTATGTCACATTCCACTCATGAATTCTACTTTGAAATAATTCCTAAAGCAAATTCTGTTTCATCAAATTGAATGAGTTCTGGTAGAAACACACATGAAATGGGGTGGGGCTTTAATCACACAGTCATGGCTGCCATCATGACTTTCTCAGCCACCCACCATGGACACCTTTGCCCTCAATGTAGGTTAAAACACGCACTCTTTAATATCAAGGCAATCTTTTCCTGCATTCTAGCCTAGCTCTTCCAGTGTCACATCAGGTGGGCAAATGACCTCAGCCACATTAAATATGTGGGTGTGGGGAGCTGCTGAAATTTTCTGATCAAATAATTCATCCTTCAACTCAGAAATCAGTAAGGAAGTGTCCTGTAGTGGCTTGCAAAGTGCCACCTAGGCTAGAGGGAAGCCTAAACATTTGGCACTGCATAACATCAGTGTGGAACAAAGCACACTCAGCCAGGACTTGAAACTCTGGTCCTACCAGGTATAGAATAGCAGCTGCCATAAAGGTAGACTCACTCAAGACACTGTGATTACTTCTACCTCTAATTATGGGCTAAAATATGGATGAGTTCCATAATGCCATCTATGGACTTCTAGGGATAGAGGCTGAGGGGTAATAAGCAGTACTGAGATAATATGATTGGGATCTTAAGAAAAGGATTATTGGATAACTTCAGCAGCCAGATCATCTGTGGATATGGAGATAGACCTTCTTTTAGGGATCCAGGTCATTTGTGCTCTTAAAAATCAACACCAGCAATGTGAACTGGGTTTGAAAGGGAATGACAGACAATGAAGGTATTTCAGTATTGGTAATATATGAGCCTCCCCAGTAATGCGCCTTATAGTAATTGGCATTTCATGTTCCAAGGCAGCCAACAAACAAAGCATTTTAGTAATTAAGATGTTAAGAACTCTGGCTATCCTATATCTGTACAGAAATAATCACTGTGAACATACCACAGAAATAGAGAACCTGATACCCTTTAGTTATTTTGGATTTCAACACCCAACAGCTTTACCCAGGATTGGGGGGGGGGTAACCTAAAACATCTGGAGGCATCAGCAGTAGCTATCTATGCCATTGGAGATAAGAATTCCAGTAACAAAATTGGATTGAGGAATACCCAAAATATAAACCTGGCTTTCTGGGGATAGTGCAACCCCATCCTGAACGGTCTGAACATTATCTCATCGATTGACCCAGGACAGTCTGTTTATAGAGTCCCCAACTCACTGGGAATGAGCTCTCTTTGGATTGATCCTAACCCAGTTCATTACTGAATCCAGACAGCAGTTTTCTGCACTTCATCTGATAAAGATGCTATGATCTAAGGAAGATCTGGAACTTGTTGATATGAGCATACTAGTGGTATAAGCATCATTGATTCTACTTAATGCCTACTATTTCTCAAAAATCAGAGCACCTTCTATGAGGCATCTAGAATTCAACCACTCCAGGAACTAATCTGATTCAAATCAAATCAAATCTTTATTACGGCCATAGACCAGCATAACTATGATTCATAGACCAGCATAACTATGATTCATAGTTGCTTAATTTCACAGTGCCTCAGGCAACAGTATTTTGAGACCATTTTGGAAACCTTTTAGTCATATTAGTTATTCAGCAGCTGCTTCAATAAGGACAACCCATATTAATCATCACTACTGGCTGGCCAGTTGCTTTCTAATTTCCATACAAGTGCCAAATGAAAAAAAAAATAATATTTATTATGGCATAACCTTCTGAGAACTGCAGTCATTTCCATCTACAGTACCAAAATATGTCTTGCTGGAATATAACAATGGTACAGCAGTTGCATAATATGTGAGTGAAAGCATCCAGCACAATTGCCATGGTCTGAAAAGATGAGAAAGAGGGTCAGAAGAAAGTGCTAGGTGAGAGAAAGTAGGTGAGAGAAAGCCTTCTGCTCGGGTCTCCTGCAGGGACTGCAGCATTTCCTGCAGGTAGGCAGGTGGATGGTACGGTAAATGGATGGAGCTTAGTAGGGGAGATTTTGGAATGTCTCTATCAAACTGGAACATATTCTCTTCACAAACCAGGACAGTTTGTCCTGCTTTAATAGCTGTTTCAAGTAAATAATTCTCTTACAGTTGAACAAGCCAGTCAACCTACTGCTGAACAGGCCTAGCTGAAAAAAAATGCAAATCCTACATAAAGCTGGCAGCTCTTCCTTCTAGGTGCATTTCTGTTTCTCATATGGGAGTGGATGGAACTTGGCTTCATTCTCCAACTCTATCAACATCAATAGGATCTCTTCAAAATGTATGCCAAAGTTTTGTGCCACAAATCCTGAGCTGGTGCTTCCTGTCATTCCTATTATGTATTGGCCGCTGACTATTCTCAGCTGGGATTCCTACTTTCGCAGAACACACAGGCAACTGACATCTTCTATGGAGGGTGTGTCTAGGAGAAGAAGCAGTGTGGAAGCAGCTGGATCATTCTGAGAGAAGAAAATATGTGGATGACCAAATAAGAGCAGGGAGGTCACACAAAGACACTTTCCCTGATAGTGAGCTGGGCATCTGTTGTGGGGATAGGATCAAAAATTACGATGATAGCTGCAACTGTGCAATTAAAGCTCTGTCCCTTTTTCATGTGTATTATACAAAAGATGCACGTATAAAGGAGTGATGGTTCAATCACATAGTCACATCTGCCATCCTGACTTTTTTGACCCCCTGTGGACTCCCCTGCAGAGTTAAAATGCTGTCCACCCATCCTTGAATCTGCACAAAACAAGTCAGTGTAACATTTGCTGATCCCATTGCCAATCCCTGCCTTGTCTCTGTTGTATCTGTTCCAAGTCCCTGATGAAGGATGTTGCCCTGACTGGAGAGAGTGGCCCTTGATATCTGTTTGTTTACTTATTGTATTTGAATAGCCGCCGTTCTCACATAAAGTATATAGTCAAGGGGAGAGATTTCCCCCCTGGCTTGCCTGCCATTCCCTTTCAGCAGGTCACCAGCCGGTACAGAGAATGTCCCCCAGTCAGGGTCCTGCAGCAGGAATGGAGTGGGTCTCTCCAGGCTGGCTGCCCCCATACACCTCATTTGTGCATGTCCCAGATTTAAAATAACATGAAATTAAGAATATATATAGGGAAACGCCAGAGCTAAAATAGCCCTAAAGAGAAAGGAGCCAGACCCTGCCGTGGTAGTGCAGTTAGTCAGGCCCTGTAGAACTGAGTCACAGGGACTGACTACCTGTAGCTGCTGCTATTTCAGGCAGATGCAGGCCTGCCATTCCCCCGTGCTCTTTGGACAGTTTCTTCCAGTACTCTTTTGCTATTCACTTCCTGAAGAGCAGGTTACATTGGCTCATGAAATATTAAGAAAACTACTTAGTATATAATGTTGGTGGCACCTGATGTCTGTAAGTGAAACTGCATCGTGGTGGACTAATGCAGAAAGGACCATTGTGATCTGTGGCAAGGATGGCTTTTCCTTTATTCACCGCAGAACTTCTCTCAGTACAATTGTTAAGACACAAAGGCCCTAATGTTAAAACGGTGGCCCTCCACAATAAAAATGCTGAAGTTGTATCTGGAAAGCAGCTTATCTGCAGAAGTCTGGTTCCATTTTCCTCAAAGCTTTCCACACCCCACATTCTCCCTATTTCCTACCTTCTTCTTGATAGCTGAAGTCCGGCATTACAGAGATGATCGCTACGTCCGAGAATGCACAGATCTTCTACCTGCTCGTGGATTGATCCAAAGTTTCTGAATAGTTTTTAGGGAAATGGGGTTCCCTTCCCTTTATTCTGTTATCTAAAGATAAAAGCTGGTACTGAAGTCTACCTTATAATATTGTTGTGAGGTTGAGACAGAGACATACAACATAATATGCATATTAAAAGTACCGCAAAACCTGTAAACAAACTTCATGATGAATATGCCAAGCAATATGAAAGCCTGGCAGCCTTGCAGAGTATGCTCCTTTTTGAATAATCAGGCTTGTAATTGCTGTTTGTTTCCCATTTTATGCTAGTTGAATTACTGCAGAGATTGATGAGGGCTGGTGTCCTTTGGAGAAGATTTCTATTTCCATATTTCTATTGGAACTGGTAATTTACTGGAGCAACATCAGCAAAGTCTGGGCAGATTTGATGAAGTCAGGTGTGGTTATAAGAAGAAAAATTAAATCCATAAATTTGCATGTGTTCCTTGCATATTAATCAGTAATTTACTTATTTAAGAGATTTATGCTGCTACTTTTAAGGCATGGCTCTCATACATTTCCATTTGTTACATTTCTTCCTGAAAAACTTGTGTAAAAATGCCACATAAAGTTTGCCTTTTCTCAAATATCAATTGAATGTGGATATTAGAAATTTATTTTGAACTCAGTAAGCCAGAGATAGCAAAGCTGTCTGAGACCCATCAAAGTTTTATAAAGTAATTATAAATCCATGAGTACCAGTTGATAAGAACAATGGCTGTGAAGAACCAGCATAGCACAGTGGTTCAGAAACTGTACTGGGACAGGGAGACCCAGATGCAAATTCCCACTCACTTGCTGTGTGACTTTGTGACATTTTGGCTCGTTTGTTCTCTCTCAGCCCACTCCGACTCAGAGCATTCTCCCACGTATGCAAGCAGAAGAAAGGCTACATAATAATGCAATAAATTTAAAAAGGAGGTTCCTACTAGAAAATGTCCTGGAAATAATTTGGGGCATACAGTATATCAGGAAGCTTGTATATCAGGTGCGATATGAAGGGGGAAAGTAGTAATATTAGATTGTATTTGAAAATGGAAACAATTCTTTCACAAACTGGAAGGGATGATAATAATCTAAATGCTCCTTTTGGGAAACTGATATTTCAAAAATGCTTATACATAGAGGATTCAATAATCTATAAATACTCCGATAAATTTAAGAAGCTATATAGAGAATCGCAGGCTCCGAATTAGAGAGAGTGCAGGGTGAAAAGCATGTGAAGAATGCTGCCATGGGCTCCTTAGCCTTCTTGGAAGTGTATCCCGTTCTTTCAAACCTTCCTTACAGGAACCGTGCTCCACATCTCTGATTATCTTTGGAATTGTGACAGCTCCTGGTCTTGGTATGGCACAACAGTGCTCCTGAAAGAATTTGCTAAATGGACCTCATTCTGAGAGGCCTTTATAAGGGGAATTGAGTTTTGGCTTCCCAAGACAATTCCCTTCCATGTAATCAAGCTTCTACAGTGGCATAACTGCCGAAGACTAGACTGGGCCTTATCATTCAAGCAAAAGTGGAATGATTATTTCCGATTCGACAGCTAAACTAGGGCTATGTAATATATCCCACTTTCATTGATTAGACAAATGGCCCAAACTCTGTCTCTCCGAGTGAGTGGCTTTTACTTATGCTCTGTATTCTTTAGAAGTGAAGAAAAAAGGCAGGCAGGCAAGCAGGCCGGCCTGAGTAACTTAATTCAAACAGATGATCAAACAGATGATTCAGATGAGTGCCGGACAGCGCGGGTGATGTTACTGAAGACTGCAAACAGAGGAGGCATGGTTTAAGTGCCATCAATCAGAGGAGGAGGTGGGACGCGCACGGTTGCAGCCCCGGATACAGCCCTGACTCAGATGAAGGCTCCACTCTCCCAGCCCTGCCGCTTGAGGTAATAGGCTGCAGGGCTTATACAGGGCGTATAACACGCAGCTAGGATTTCAGCCCCAAATATTAGGGAAAAAGGTGTGTGTTATACGTCGATAAATACGGTACTTGTGATAAACACAGGCTGATGTTCCAAGTTTTTGAACTGAACAAATTTGCCATTGTCATTTAAAGAAATGATGTGCCTTAAATGGGTTTGAGGCAATGTCCATGGAGCTACTTTTTCCATATCGTTATGGCACATGTTAAGAAGGAATTTGTGATATAGATTTCTGAGGGCTTTTGTAAAAATGTGATGACTATTTTGAACTGCTGATTGAAATACTATCTACATTGATGTAATGCATGGTTTGCCTTTCTTATATTTTATATGGTATTGTCATGTGTGGTTAGGCATGTGGTTTAAGCTCAAGACCTCATTCTGATATATATGCACTAATGGAACTTTAGATCTTAGCAATTACATTTCTTGATGAATTCATCCAGTAACTACCCAGACAATTTCTAAACAAAAGAGCTAATTGGCCAACACATTTAACAGCAAGTAAGAATTTCTTTGGAAAATTTAGCAAATAGGCAAATGATAATGATGTTTACTGAGGGAATTAGCAATGAAATCTAGTGTGGAAACACAATATTTATTTATTTATTTATTTATTTATATGGCTGCCCATCTCATATACATGACTCTGGGCCAATGAATAAATAAATGAATAAATGATAAAACAAATGAAATACATATTTTAAAAAGTTAAAAAATAAGGCCCAACACTATATGCAACCAATTCAAATCATACTGGAGAAACATAATAGAGGCTGCCAGAGCTGGGCTGCAAATATCAAGACTACCACTAGTTGGCAGCAAAGGGATACAAAAATCTCCTTAATGCCATCTAGTGGTTGTCTGCATTTTTTTTTAAGTTCAGGTATTTATTTATTTAATTTCTATGCCACCAAATCTATGTAGACTACCAAAGAGGCCGTTTAATTAAGCTGAGCAAGGTAAATCTGCAGCAGTGGAATCCTTTTTCTGCTCTTAGTAACCCCTTTGTGTCAAGGCAGGATCCCCACTAGTGATTTACAGCATCTTCTAGAGTCATGCAACATTGTTGTGCCATAATAACAATAAGAAGAGGCTTTGAATCATTTTAATGATGGCTGGGTAGACACTAGTGGGGATCTTATCTAAGGGCATTTCAGTACTGTAGCCTCCCTTGCTTCTCCTGGCTGTTTCTTAAGCCAACTTCAGAAATTCCAGTCTGGGTTGCAGTGCGTTGTACTGAGCTGGTGCTCAGTCCAGACTACAGCCACTGCAAGACCTGACTGGTCATTCCTGATTTTCGCCCTTCTCATCCATGCAGAAAAGGCATGGACCATTGCCTGTGTTTCCTTTTTAGGGATTGTTCCCTTTTCACTAGTCCCCGTGCCTCTCCCTTGATTTTCCAGCTGTTTACATACATGGATGCCTTCACACTCCTTTCCCATATTGTGTCCTTTGACAATAATGCAGACCCTTCCATTTTTTTTTCTTTTTTCCTCTTGTGATACCATTGTTGCTCTCTAACGCTACAATAATCAAAGGAACCGGAACAGGTTTTTCTTTTGCCCTACATTCTTCTGTAGGTTGACTGAAAACTTTTAGCAAGGAAGAACTGGTAGTTCAGTTTTATAGAAAGAAAGTAGCAAGATTCCTACACTGCAATTTAAGGAGGAGGAGGGAAGGGAAGGGAAGGGAAGGGAAGGGAAGGGAAGGGAAGGGAAGGGAAACTTTGCAGTGCTGTGGGCAGGAGGTGGGAAAGCAAGAGGAGCATGCTTTACCCAGCCTGGACAAAAATCGAAAGAGTGCCCACTAGTTCAACGGAGCATGAGTTTCTAGGGTTGAGGATAGTTAACTGATTTTACAGGCCATCACTGAATCAACAGCAAGATTATTTAAAAAACAGCAACTACTGACCAGTAGAGAACATAACCCCCCAGCAGCCAGGATGAAATGGCTGCCCAGGACAGTGACCAGCTGCTGGAGGGAGGGTGTATGCCTGATGCTGAAGCCAAAGGAACTGGGGCTGCTAATAGAACATAACAAAGCATGGAGACTCTGAAGAGCTTAAGACAGCTCCGGTGAGAAAACAGCAGTTTTGAATTAAAGCTGGAAACTATAGTTGCAGAGTCCATTTGCAGTGGGCTGGGAATGGGAGGAGAATGACTTCATCTCTTCTGTATCCAGAAGGCAGTGAACAGCCCCTGCTGGTGACAGGCCAAGCAGAAAATATGGATCTACCATAAGTGTTTAAGCTGCTCCTGTTCTGTGCTCATCCTGGCTTAACTGTAAATTGGTGTGAGAAAACCGGTCTGGACTGAGACATTCTGACAACAGCTTGCAAGGTATTCAGTCCAGACTGCAGACTACCACATCCTCTCATTGAAGAATTCCCCTGGTGCTACAACCTCCCATTTTTCTGTTCCAGAAAAGTAATGGCCAGTTGCTTTCTTTCTCATGGGTGGGTCTTCTTGGTCATATATACTTTTACATGTTTGTATATATAGGTGTACATGCACATGCATATACACACACAAAGTTAAATTTATATATGTACCAAGTTAAAGCATCAAAATGCACAGATTAAAAAAAAAAAACTTTCACACCACTATATTTGTTTCTAAAGGTTTTCTGCTCACCTTTACCCTGACTATAACAACTGCACAGTCAGAAAACATTTGTTTTCTAATCTAGAGGTTGCTTTCTTGTCACCTAAGATAGAAAGGTTTCATCCCAGCTCCCCTTTGAAGTAGTGATACAACACCATAGCACTGATTTCATCCTTCTGACAAATGAGTGAGAGTTGGCAGATACTGTTGTGAATCCCTGTTGACTAATCTCGCTAATCTCTCTTCCCTCTCTCATCTGGTTGCCTGGGAGAGACAAGAGAAGGGGCTTTATTGTCATACGGTCGAAATAATCAGGAATTGAGAAGATGAGAGTGTTTAGCACCTAAATCTGAACCTGCTGACCGCCAGGTCCAGTATAATCTGAGATTTGAGTGGTTCAGCTTCAGTGCTGCCTCTCATCTAAGGAGGTTAAAGTGCATGTGTGTGTGTTTTTGACTGTGGAAATCTGACCTGAGCAATGATTAGTGAATCAGGTTTTATAACTGTAAAATCTGATATAAAGGAGATTTATTTACAGGAAATATTTCATAAGGATAAGCAAAGTTTAGCACCTTAGTGCCTATATCTTACCAAAGTGGATTCCAAGAACATGTACTCTGTGTCTGGGTATGAGCATAGGAGGAAAAGATGAAGGAAGTGACCTCAGATTAGCAATCTGGTAGATAATTAGTGGACAGAGTGATAGACAAAGAAGAGGCCCAGAGTGAATCCTTAACTCTCTATCTATACTTGGCTGTTCTCTTGTGGTCTCTAGTTCATGAGGTGATGAAGGCCATGCCACTGAATTTGCACCTCCAATATATTTGGGGGCCCTGATGATCAGAACAGTATTTTATTCCCAAGACTTGTTTCAGTGCTGAAATATGCTAAAGAGAAAGGTAAAGGAGAACATTGTAAAATTCAGTTCCTGATATACAGGAGAGAATTTATAAAGTCATTCAGAAAAAGGAACATGTGTAACTAATGTGAAACGTGTTTGTTATTTCTCAATATTCCAGGTGAGATTTGCAGATGCCCTAAGGAGCACAGGGGAATGTGGAAAGTCAAACAACTTCAAAATCCTTCAGAGAACTATACAACTCAGTGTCAGAGTCCTGAAATAGAAATTTCCAATGTTTCTTCAGGCAATGAAATAGTTTTAAAAATATGCATTTGTAGGCACACTATAACAAATAATATCTGGTTATTTAAAAAAAGCACTTTCACTGAGTGAGATAGCTTTCTGGGAACAATTTTTTTGGAAGATGGCTTCCACAGTGCCAAACGCTGATTCAGCCTCAATTATTAATGTCTCATTTGGGTCTATCCTTTTATGCCTGAGGAGACAGATCAATAAATGCACAATTTTTTAAAGTATTGTGTGTAACATTCTGTACAGAGCATTGAACAAACCACAACCCTATTTCTGAACATGACATGTTGGCAAACATGACTTTAATGATATAAATGTTTTTTTTATTTTTTAAATGTCAAATTCCGACATTGTTGCTGTGGTTGTATATTAAATTAGTTTGCTGCCAACTCCTCTTGGTTGTAGAAAAACAAACTAGAAAAAAATAAAAGTCATTACTGTTAGCCAGTGAAACAAATCCAAATTGACCCTGTATATTTTAGCAGCTTGGAGCACATAGTTCTAGTAGCCTGATGCTCAGTAATGAAAGGTAGCTGCCCTTTCAGATGATGACTACAAGAGCTACACCAAAAAGATGTTGGGAACGTTGATGTAGGAAAATCTAGGATGATTTCAAATAAAATCAGTACCATGATATAAAGGAAATAAATAGGGCAATTGTACAACAAAGCCATTGTGTCTAGAAGTATCCAAAATAAGTGCAAAAGTGGGATACTGGGAAATAATATAAGAACGTATTCATACAATTTGCCACCCCAACTTAAGAAATGCATGCTATTGTCTGTGGTTCTTGCACTGGATTTGACTAGTTACCTACTCCAGCACTGAGCGAGCCCTCCAGATAGCCACGTTGCCATGACAATAGGGCCATCTGTTCTACCTGTATATCCTAACACTTGCATTCTTTGTCATTTTGAAAATGGTATATATTTTATTTTCATAAACCGTGAGACAGAGCAGTCATTAGAATGTGCAACTGGATCTGCAGGCATCAGTAACCATGGCAACTGCTGAGAGAGCATCCATTTTCTATTCTGTTCAAGTCAACAATTAAATCACAGGAATATGCATGTATTCAGATATCTCACAATGAAGTTATTTATAGCATCGATCTATAGGCTAGATGGAAGTACTGAAGTACTGAAGTACCCATATTGCCAGCACATTTAGTTTTGGGGTGCCCCCATGATTAGGCATTCCAGATTTGAGCTGTAAAAGGCAAGGCAGGCAAGAGTTATGTGGTTTTATGTCTTTGTTCTGCCACCTAGTGGTTTTCTGGGGTTTTGCAGCTCAGATCTGGTATGCCTAACTGAGATAATAATAAGGGATTCTGTTAAATTTGAACACACAGTAATCAGATGGAACTGGATACATCTGATATTACTTTGTTTCTCATGAATTCTACATTTGCGAAACAAAATAAATGAAATAAATATGAATGCTTCCCCTGATCAGTAAATTAAGGGGTCTTTCCTTTTATATAACAAATTATGCAGATTGACTTCTTAGATTTAAAGGGTTTTTTTAAGGAAATTATAATTATCCAGAGAGCCAGTTTGGTCTAGTGGTTAAGGCACCAGGCTAGAAACCGGGAGACCGGGAGTTCTAGTCCCTCCCTAGGCACAAAGCCAGCTGGGTAATCTTGGGCCAGTCACTTTCTCTCAGCCTTAGGAAGGAGGCAGTGGCAAACCACTTCCGAAATCTTGCCAAGAAAACTGCAGGGAATTGTCCAGGCAGTCGCCAGGAGTCAACAGTGACTCAAAGGCATTTGGGGGATGCGGTGGCGCAGCGGCTTAATGATGCTGGAACTTGCCGGCCAGAAATGGTCAACACTTCAGTGGTTTGAACCCAAGCTCCGTGCAGCGGGGTGGGCTCCCATCTTGCGCCCTTAACTCCTACCCACCTAGCAGCTCAAAAGCATAAGCGAGTAGATAAATTGGTACTCTCACCCCGGTGGGAGGAAAAACGCTGGCGGTGCCTTGCACGGGAAAACGGGAATCGGTTGCCAGTTGCTGGACGCAACGCAATGGAAGAGAGTCTATTTCCTGCGACCACCAGGCTCCGCCCTAGGAAGGAGGCAATGGCAAACCACTTCTGAAAAAACCTTGCCAGGAAAACTGCAGGGACTCATCCAGGCAGTCTCCGTAGAATCAGTCATGATTGAAAGTGGATCATCATCATCATCATCATCAATTAAAGAAGTGGTTTACAGTTGGCCCCTCTTATTTCTCAACTTGATCACCAAGAATGTTTTTGGCCCACTCGAGTGACAACACTCACTTCCTTTGTATCTCCCCTTTAGGTTGAATTTGAGCTTGTTATCTGATTCCACTACCATTAGAGGAATAGCAGACTTCTGATCCGCCTATCTAGATCAGCTTATGACTAGTATTCATGTCAATAATCAGAGTTACTGTAATACTAAGATTTACTTTATGCCACAAGTTTGAAAATATTTGATAGGTGCTCAGTTGGACAGCTTGTCAGGTTATGACTTTGGACCAACTTTTGAAGAAGAACTATCTAGGCATTACAAGAGGAAGTTGGTTGACCAGCACAAACTCTTCCCTTATATCCACTTTTGGCTTATCTCCTCAACAGAACCTGCACTTTCAAGAGCTCCTGGAACGTGACTGGGCCCTCCAACATAGGAACCCTATTATATTAATGGTTTATGGACATATTTTGATTAATACTTCTCTGAGGAGTGTAATGGGAAACTGAAATGCTTCATTCCACCTAAGCAGCAGCTACAGCACTGTCATGATTCAACCTTTCCTTAACTTAAGGATGTGTCTCATTTAACAGCTCATGGTCCATTTCTGGGGTATTATATAGGTTGGCCAAACCAACAAAACCTTCAGTGCTGCTGTTCCTACTGTTTATCATTTGGGTTCCTGCAAACTGAGCTGAACGTGCTCCTCATTCTCACCCACCTCTCAAAAGTGAATATGACATGTCTGTCCCTATCTACCTATCCATCAGATACCCAAGCTCACATGAGGATATAGACTTTACTGAGAGCAGAATGTGGGGAAATAGATGGGCTGTGGAGAAAAGTATAGAGCAGACCTTGAGACAGAGAATGCAGCTGAGTCAAACAGTTTAGCGTGATCATGTCGACAATTCATCTTATCATAGAATCATAAAATAATAGAGTTGGAAGGGATGTCAGAGGTCATCTAATCCAATCTCTGATTGATACAAGATCAGCCACAGCATTTCAGACAAACGGCTGTCAATTTCTAGTGAAGGGGAACATGCTACTTGCCAGATTCTACTTTTAGGCGATTCCTATCTAACATGAATCTAATTCCCTGTAGTTTTAGCCAGTTGGTTCTCATCCTGCACTCCAGAGCAACAGAGAACATACTCCCTCCCTCTTCTATGTTGTAACCTTGAAGACAGCTATCATTGCTCCCTTCAGCTGTCTCTTCTGCAGGCTAAACATACCCAATTCCTTTCACTGTTTCTCATGGGGCTTGGTTTCCACCACCCCCCTCACCATTTTGTTAGTCCTCCTTGGAACTCACTGCAGTTTATCAATGTCCTTTTAGTCTTAAGACACAGTATACCAAGCAGGGCCAGACAAAGGCAGTGTGCCTTGGTTATGACTGACCAAATCCTGCCTGTTTTCATCAAATTATTCTGGACTGAGGCATTACTAAGCTGTTCTTTAAACACAGTTTGGCTGCTCTACCTAGTTGCATATTAATGCATACAGGACTGTGGATGTAATTCAGGGAAATGCCATTCACCAGTGCATAGAGTTGTGACAGGAATTTGAAAGGTCATGCTTGACCATTTATTTAAATGTGCATTTTAACACAGAGAGACCCTACAAGGGTCTTTGAGAACCCTACAAGTCTTCAGCTTCAATCCATGTTAACTTTGTTTCCACTTATCTCACTTTTCCACACATTCCAAAATGGCACAGATACCTACTAATCAGACTGTGCAGTCATTCTAAAGCACATGGCAAAGGCTGATGAGTCAGATTAAGCTGTCCCTTCTGGACCACTACCTCCTTCCATTTTCTATGAACTCTACTTACAAAATTATAGAACAGACACAGACTATATATTCGGAGATTCCTTGGGTATATTGATCAGATCTCAGAAAAATCTATAAATTCTCACACTTTAGTTCAAGGGTCTGCTAATTGGCTTTAAGTGCACAGGATGCTGACTCAATTTTTATTTTCTTGTTCTTTGTCCCATGTGTGTGTCACTTTATTCCTTCTTCTATTCTGCCTACATATTTTTGACTTATATTTTAGCTGTTTGTACCATATACTTCTTTGTTGCACTTAACCAATGCTGTCCCTTCTTGTTACTTGGCCATTCTACATGTTTTCTGGTATCCCTGCAAAATATGTTTAGAAATTACAAAGTTCTGGCATAAGATCATGATATTGTTCAAGATGGTATAAAACTCAGGTTCACTTCTTAGGTGGGGTTTGTTTCCTCTGGCCTGGGTACCTTGACATTCTCTCTCTGCATATTGTCTCTAATAGGTGAATGTAAATATTATTTGAGTAGAGTATAAGAGCTTAGCATAAGTCTTAATGTTAATCAGTATAGTCTTAATAAAAAGGATTTGTATTATCTAGGTCTATATGCCTTATTGGGAATGCTTGGTGGTAGCAAACACATCCAGTGCTCATGTTGTAAGGCTGGGGTCTCTGGCCAAAGACTGATTGTCTTAACTGCTGGGCAGTTAGCAAGAAAATTTCCTGCAAGAGCACAAGGATATAAGGAAACACGTCTTTAAAGTACTGCATAGAAAACCTGCAATAGCCCAATTGAATTAGTTGATTTTTTTTCTACCCTAAAATAAAATAAAATAAATAAAATAAAATAAAATAAAATCCTTATTTATGGATACTACCATTGACCTTTCTGGTACCACTCTTTGGGACATGAAATGCTATCATGGGAAGAGTTCCTTTCCTTGTACTTTAATGAATTATTCAACCACCTTTCTCTAAAGCCTACACTCTTGTGATGAACTTACGTTGAAAGGGTTCCCTGCCACAATGTGGTTTATGGATCTTGTCTGCTCTAATCAATTAATATCCTATTTGCACAGACCAGGAGGAAAACGATACTTTTTCAGATGCCTGTTCAGAGATTAACTCAATGGCTCCAACTTCTGGTGTTCACAGAGGGCATACTAACTTCTGGACAGTGAGCAAGGGCAACAATGACCAAACAAGGAAAACATATACATGCCAAGAAAAGCTGCTTGGTGGGTGTCCAGAACCTTTTATTACATAGAAAGAGAATTACCTTTAAACAAAAATAAAATGCACAGCCCTAGACATGACTAAACTCTCTGGAGTGAGCTGTGTCATGCACATCTCAGGCAATTGACAAAATAACGAGATGGAAGAGCACTAAGCATCTTCCTATATTTTCCTTCAGGGATGGCAACAGCCTGAATGTATGTTTTGGGGGCCTAAGATTAGTAGACTGGTAAGATCAGTAAGGGCTCAATGGAAGTAGGGGCTTGCTTAATGCCAAGGTGGCAGCCCCCTACCCCAAATGCACACAGGGCAAGACTCTACACTATCCTTTTGATACACTTGCATGTTCCAGGACATGTAATATCTTCAAAACTTATGTTCCTTCTGCCTCTTCCCTTTACATTCCTCTCCTCTGGTTTTTGGCTGAAAGAATGGCTATTTCATATAGTAGAAAAGTTTAGACTCTCCTCTGCAATTCTTTTCCTTTTATTCTCCACCAGTAATAAACAAGTTGAATATTATCAACTTATGGGCCAAATAATAACTCTTATCTAATGCTGTGGCTGAGCTTTAAAAACACATAGTAAACACCAGCATAATGAGGTTTATTATTTATTTTTATGGGGATATGATGGCAAGAGACCAAACTTGATTCCTTGTCTTATGTAGCTAAAGGAGGAATGGACGTACATGGAAACAGCGCCTATCAGATGCAGAAGATATTGTAAGAACAGGCACCAGCTAGAAAAGTCTGTTGGGTATATGATCAAGAGCCTGGTGAAGGAATGGGAGATCACTGAGAAAAAGTGATTCTTGCATTGCTTTCAGGCTTATGCATCATTAGTGGTAGGGTGCCCAAAACATTTTTGCTGGGAAAAGTGTTGCTCTGGTTCGTGCTCCAGCAGTTCTTGCCTAAAGGAACTGTCCCATACCTTATTTTAGAGGCAGCCTGTGTAGTTCATATAAAAGCAGCACTGTTATAAATTAAGCTGCTGCTGGAATAAAAGTGAATGTTCATTGTTCTGAGAATCTGAGTTTCCATTTACAGTGTTACCTGCTTATTCCCCACCCCTACCCCAGCGTAGCCTTAAAAACTCTGGAACTTCAAGCCATCAGAATTGAGGTGTGCATGCATGTGAATGAAACAGAAATACTCTTTTTGAAAAACAGAAATCTTGTGCTGAATCATTTTATAAATGATTTATAATAGAATGATCTTAAAATATGAGACTTGATGCTGAACACAATCCTTAGCAGGGCCGGTCAAAACTTTGACAATGTTAGAATTTTTCTGGCCAGATGAGTGAGGCTGCTGCTTGCTGAGTGGAATTGAACAGAGCAAAGGAACTACTTGGCAAAGATTTAAAAAACTGTCCAAAATCAGCAAGAGTTTTCTGCAGTGACTTCGCAGGATCTTTTGTTTTGTTTTGTTTGAAGATAAGAAACTGTAAACACAACCATTTCCAATAAGACTTAATATACTGGTACACTGACTGAAATGCCAGTCCTGATTCTCCCATCCCGCCCTGTCCCTTTCTTTAAAAAAGATTGTGATAACAAAAATTCTCATTCCTTACAAGTTGACGCACAGGTAACAAACAGATAGAAAAGATCAGATGCTAGAGTGGGTGAGGTTCTGCTTGGAAGGTTCATTAGTTTTGTTTTCTTTCCAGAGGGCCCCTAGGAAATACCTGAGTTGCAGGGGATGTTCCACCATTTGTTAAAATCTTGTGCTGGAAGCAGCTCTCCATGCTGGGATGAGAGCAGGATTGCCTCTCCCCACCTCCACCCAAGAAAACAAGAACCAATGCTGATATCTAAGAAGAGGCCCATCATGTGTCCAAAATCTCCCTGGTGGGGGACTGCTCATGAGGAAGGCCTTGTGTACTGTGGAGGGTCTGGTTGTGGGGCACTGAGTTCTGCTGCAGCTCAAGTGCAATGGCATTTTGTGGGAACTCCTTCACTTGCTTCTTGTACTCCAGGAATGTGCAGACCTTGGTGGCAATGGCAATTATATTCTTGCCAATGAAGATCGTAGAGACTCTGCTGTCTTGGAATAGGACCATATTAATGGCTCGGATGAATATGGTAACCATGTTTATGGTCACCAGGCTCAGGACAGGGTAGAGCATCATTTTCTGGGGAGCAATGTGCTCTCCTTGCATGCTAATCTCACTCAAGGAAACACAGGGCAGTATCAGGAGCAGTATGTAGCAATAGAAGAACATGAGTCCTTCTGCCCAGATTGGTAGACCAGTCTTGTGTGGCTCCCACAGGTTGGCCTGAATATCTAAGATATCCAATAGGTCTAAGGCCACCCAGAAGAGACGCCCTCGCAAATCCTCTTTCTTCCGGAAGGTGCGTATATATTCCATGCTGTCCAAGGCTACTAGCACCAGATACAATCCTGGCACACAGATGGAGAGAAGCAAGGTCAGTGCCTTTCTGGCCACCGTCTCCAGATTTCTCTTATCAGCCTTATAATTCTGGAATATAAAATACAGTTTGATTTCCAGCACAAATATATAGAGGAACCAAAGAATCATAGCATAGCCCCGTTTGGCTGTCTTCACCTCAGCCCCCACCCAGACGGCCACATAGCGCAGCACAATCAAAAAGCAGATGTCTCCTACCAGGACGATGATGCAGACACCAATTTTACGAGGCCCTTGGTTCTGCTCTACCAGATAAGCATCCATGAATGCCATGCTGGTCATAATAACAATGGTGGTGAGACACACGTGGCGCTTATCTGGGGGTGGAAGCACCATGATGAGATGATGGAACCACCCACCCTTTTCTTCCCACTTTGTGGTGCTGTTCCAAGTGCCAGTCTTACATTTGTCACTGATGAAATCCCTTGAAATCGTTGGCAGTAGATTTTAGTTATAAAAGAAGTTCCAGTAAGGCAGTAACAGATGAGCCTGATATTTCATCTGATATCCTCAAGTTCCAATCACTCAAAAGCATAGCAATCATCAGTCCTAAAATTTTTGCTGCACATGGAGCAAGATTTCCGCCAGCAGAAAGATCCTCCACTGCTTTCCACTGCATTCACCCTCTGCCCAAGGCTGTCATCAGCACTTCTGATAGCATCTTTGAGAAAACCTCTCCTTCAGTTATAATTGTTTGATTTTTCACCATTAATGTCCTTCTTGGGGAATGGGGAGGCCCTCACTGGCTTGTAGATAATCTTTCTTATGGACTTCTTGGCAGCAGCTCATCAAGTTCTTCAGCAAATAAAGAAATGATCAGGCAACCATATGTGCTAGAACAGCAGGTCAAAACTTGTTGCTCCCCAAAAGCTGAATGATTCAGAGTTTTTCAAAGCTGCAAACAGAGGTGGTCATTTCCCAGGGTATCTTTTCCCCTGTAAGTCCCTCCGCTCCTCCATCCATGACTCTATCTGGAGCAGTATCCATGGAGAGTAAGACTTGCACTTCCAAGAGAGGCTTCTGATCCAGCACCTCTTTCTTGCTACTATCCATTCTGAGCTGGAAAAAAAAAAACCAGAGGAAAAATAAGTGAGGGAAGTTTCAGTCACGTATGTCAAGAAGCTGCCTCTTTCAGGGTGGATACTGAGAGTTAGAGGGAAGGAATAACTTCTGTTCTACAACCTTGTATTACAAAACACCCCAAATTCTGCTACTTGGGGGGCAAAATAACCTGCATTTGGGGAACAAGTCTCTGTCCTGGCTTTGTAGAAGATACAGAAGAAGCCCCACCATCAAGCAATTCAGGCAAAGAGTATTTGGAGCATAACAGCATACTGATGTTTTGCAATTGCCTTTGACGAGCCTCCTTCTTTAACTACTTTTCTAAAATTACAATTCTTGCCTTATGGAGGTGCCCAGTCTTACACTGATACTTTCAGTTTAAGAGAGGTGGAAGGAAAATGTTATTACTTTTACATTCTGTTTACTCTTTTTTACTTCTTTTATGCCCATTTAAACCTCTCAAACCCCCAGTATTATGTAATATTATGTGATGCTATGAATCAGGAAAAATAAATCTAGATTTTGCCTCAAAAGAGATGTTGGAAAAGTCTATCAATACAACCAAATCACATTCTGCTGACATGACCTCACTTTATCACCTCAGCTAGCCCCTTTCTGAGTTCAGGGCACCATATCATATGATCCCATTTTTTCCCATGACACTAAGCCCCTGTGAATCTATGTTAAGGACTTAACTTGAAGTAATCACTCCTTTTCTCCCTTTCCCTTGTACTTGGAAGGAGGAGGAAAAAGCTCTGTATCTCCTGACTGGCATCTTAAAGCTGAATTTGTCAGATGCCTCCTTCTCTGTTGTATAACTAGATCTGACATCTGATTTAAATGGGTTTAGACAACTTTGAAGTTTCAAACTAATGTTTCATCTAATCACAGCACTTTCTAAACTTCTCTCAGGAAACACATACTTCGGAAGGCAAAATATGTTGCATTTGATTCATTGTTCTGGCCCGGGAACTCCTGCAGTGTGCATTTTCAGAATACAGTGAGATCTTTGGAAACATGCTATGACAAGAAAGGATAAAAAAGAAATGCTGTGCACTAATGGTTATTGTTAAGAAAGAAGAACAGCAACAGAAGTCTTTCATTTTAGGAACAGCTTCCATAACTCCAACTATGGATGCCAGAATCAAGTAAGCTGCACAGTAATGATAGGTGCGAGTCTGTATCTGCATAACCTTCAGCGTACATCCTCCATGACATTCTTCACATTCAACCTGATACTATGTTGTAGGAATAATGGAGCAAGTTATTCATTGTAATGCAATAACCAATACAATTATAAGTGTTATGAATATGTATGAGTAAGATCCTGCCATGGCCAATGAAAATATGTAGAAAAGGATCAATGTCAGGGCTCTGCCACACAGACCATAGCAAAATAACAAATCAAAGCCATTTAATAATTGCTGCAGCACTGGAACCTTGGAGAACTGACATCTCCAATATATGAAAGAAAAACATTACTCCAAACAAATATGCTTCATATAATGACAGATGGCATGTTATGTCCCAGATGGGGAATTGTAGCAAATACCTTTTAGAAGGCTATTTTCATCCAGCTTTGGTTAGCACATCAGGACAGAAGCTACAAGAAGCAAAATAAACAATGGAAATACTGTAGAGTCTTTTTTAAAAAATCAAGGCAAAAAACTGCATACAGTAAAATGCACATTGGACTAGATTCATTGATCAGAACCAGGCATGAGGCAGAATAAACTGTACTCCTTTGCCTTAAGCTTGCTCACCCCTATTGCTTGCTTCATAGTGGCTGTACTGGAAGCAAGACACATTCCAAAACCTTGCCTACATCTTCTATAAAATTCTGGCCCAATCTCCTAAACACTTGCTGAACCCTTTTTCATGCAAGTTAGTCAGCAGCTCAGAAAATGACAGAAGATAATCAGTATTATAATCCAACTGCCATCCATTTCTCATCTAGGATCTAGAAAGCTCCTCTAACAACTGAAGCTGACTTTGTTTTCTTCACTATCACAATCAGTACAGTGTTTCATTAACAAAACACAGCCATTACTCTAACATCATGTAATATCAGGCAGATTACAGATGGGAGACTTTATAATGAACATGCATGCTTTTAAAACCACTTAATGTTCTCCAGTTTTTGAAATGGCTTCATCAACCCTTCATGTTTACAGGTCTAATTGATTTAAGAATGGAATATTCCATGCAAGATCCTCCTTGCTCTGGAAATTAATTAGGGATTTTGAAACGTTCTGAAATAAGGAGGTTTTCAAGCATTCAAAGTGCTCATCTGAACTATCTGGTGTCCTCTGCCTGATGTGTTGATCTCTCTTGGCCAAGAGAAGGGAGAGACACTTGGTACAGGAGATTGCTCTGTCAAAGGGCAGAGGCCTCCCATGAAAATGGGGGAGGATTACTGAGCCTCTTTTCTTTTTGAAAGAGCATAGTGAAATGGCAGTGTGTGGGGCACCATTTCTTGATAGGCAACATCTGCATCCTGTGGAGGGAGGACAGGTGAGGAGTCCTTCCAAAGTAAGGCTTTATTTCTTGTGTGGGTTAAGGAATAGTAGCAATGGATAGGGAGAAAAACCAGAAACCTGTTTAAGATGGACTGTACTCATTTTGAGGGTACCTATCTCTTGTGTGGAGATACTGCTTGCATTACAGCTGTAAGCCCACCTTTTAGGCCTCAGTGCAAACTTATTAAAAATAGAAATGGTGGATTCTGCAGCCAGGTCATTTGTCTGGAAATGGGCCACTTGTCTAGGAAAAGAAAAGTACAAGTAAGGCAATAAGGAACATTGTAGAGAATTCCTCTCTTTCTTCCTAACAACTGTACAAAGCCAAGCGCAATCTTAAGACTTCCGGGCTCAGGAATTTTCTGAGTTTTCTCTCAGAAGTTAATGGGGCAACATTTCTAAGCCAAAATACTGTAGATTTTCTAAACTAAATGGAGTATGTGGACATCCAGCTTCCTGCCCCTGTTCTGAACTCTTCCTGCATTTCATATTGTTGAGTTCCTTTTCTAGAGAGAACTTCCTAGGGTTATAATTTTTTTAACTTTTTAAAATTATTTTCTCTAGCTATGTATAAATGATGCTACTTCATTTAACTTCATCAAGATCAGCCTTTATTAGAGAATGTGCACTACAAGATTATGTGGGATAATGTTCTGGGATTTCAGTTTTTCCCATGATGTGCATGATTCACAATAGCATAAAATTTCACACTTATTTATTTGCTTGTGCAGAGATATATGTATTTTATATACATACATACATACATACATATATCTATATATATATATATATATATAAATGTAAAAATAAAAAAATCAGGTTTCTCTGAGACATTGATTTACAGTAGTATGGGATATTATACAGACTTTAGTCAAATTTCCTCTGCTGTTTTACTGACCATTTTCAAAAATATAGTTTTCAAATATTTAATATTTGAAATGTTCGCTTATATGCAGGATGTTAGGTAAGATGGTACCCCAAATATCTCCACTTGCAAACTGCTTATATTAATTCATTTTAGGGAACATAGTTAAGAGACCATCATCAAGGCAGGACAAGAACACTTATGCAGCAGCTGCATCTGGGCTGCGCAGATCCAAGTGACCATTACACTACAATTAAGAGGCATGGACTCTTTTCTGCCACCTAGTGGCTCTTAATTTAAAGGTTGATAGTCCTTTGCAGAGGAAAAAAAAACCTGAGTGCATGGAGAAGCCGGACCTGACATGCACCATCCCATTATGCATTTCGCACTGATGAGTTTTCCTGTGGTTGGTGTTATTTCAGTTTCAGCCAGGGAAAGCCACCAAACCCTTCCCTTGCAGTGTTGCATGGAGGAGCTGTGTGGGAACAATACTGCAGGACCCTGTTTGGTAGGTGTCCACGCTGTGGAGTAGCACAATTTATGGTGAATGGTTTCTTCCTGACTCTGGGATGGGAGGAAGTCAGAGCAAAGCAGCTGTGTGAATGACCCTCAGACCTGTCTTGAACTCTATTATGTATTCTCAGGACCCAATGTGAGCCTCACAACCAGAAATATTATCTGTCTTTAAACCAGGTTTATCTTCTGTTACTTAGTTCAAATACTTAGACTGAAATTCATACATGTTAAGATTTGCTTATTAGGTCAGCTGTGTACAAGCAGAAGGGAAAGTAACCTAAGTACCAACCAGGGCAGAATTTCAGGAAGCAGGAAATTCTCACAACAGGAACCAACTCAAGGCCTTCACAATAGCATTATTCCAACAGCCCTTCCCGAGCAAAGCTGCTTCCTAAACAGCAACAGCTCCTGACTCCATCAAACCATAGTTGGCTTTGATCTGCTCTAGTCTTCTCTCCAATTAATCCAGCTAGATCTAGCTGGCCCTTGGGATATTCAAGCATTCTCTGCCGTTCTACCTTTTGGGGCTCCCTCCTATGTGTAGGCTGGATGGTGGAGGTTCCTGCTCCAGGTCAGTGCTTGCCATGACGTGGATGGCAAGTAGAGCTGGCTGCTGGTTCTCTCTCCTTCCTAGGGCCTGGCAATGCCAGCTCAGGTTTTGGAAGAGGACCTGGCTGTAAGACCAGGTCATGACAGGGTCATGAGTACTCTGAGAGACCCAATTCAGGAATCACAACAGTGTTTAAGGCAGAAAGAGCCCCAGCGTAAGCCATTTGCAGGGCAACTGACAACCATACTACAGAGACCGTTACTCTTCAAAAGCCACGTTCCCAATAGTTTAAAGCACCTGAAATGCTTTCATAGCAGCATCCAAGTTTCCGAGGAGGACAAAATGCATGACACCAAGAAAAGCCTCTAGTGAGAACTTTGTGTTTCAACTACTGTACACAGCAAGACAGGTGGCTGACAGGCAGAGTTCTAGCATAAATTTGGGAGGGAGGCTAGTACGAACATGTAACACGGGCCCACCTCACATATCAGTCCTATGCGTAATACAATGTCGTGAGTCATCAAATAAAAAGTTATAGTTTAATATATAAAATTAAATTAAAATATTTTAATACATTTTCTGCATTTCTGATATTACAAGTGTCAGGAGAGTTTTCAATCATGTCCAAATTTCTCTTCTATCATTTTGCTACTTTTGTTTAACATTCAGCCTGAGGAAGAATCCTACAGTATTTGCTGACTATTTTATAGCTATTTCTTTGTTCCTAATAAAGATATTAACCCTGTCAATCATTATAATGGACCCATGTTGCTATACATATTTCAAACTCTTACTTGTTTTGAAAAACTGAAAGATTGCATGGGGCCCTTTCGCCTTTTTAGTTTTAATTTTGTTTATTTAACCTCCTGACATTCTTGGCTTACGTGACTGGTATTCTGCCAGATGTGGCAATACTGAATGTGTTAAGGAGACATCCTGCCCTTCTGTGATAGCCCAAATAATTCTGGAAAGAACATGTCACATAGGTAAACAAAATCTCTCCATCTCTCAGAGCACATATCCTTGTTTACTGAACACACACTTATACACATACACACACATACGCAAATCCTTCTTCAAGTATTAGGTTAATAGGTAAAGAAATTCAAAAGTGGCTAGTGTTTTTCACTCCAACTTCCATGCACTGAGACAGAAGTCTGAAGGTCAGTTGTAGCTGGGGTTACTTAAATTTAACTATAGCTCTCTGCGCAATCCACAACCCTAATCAAAACAGAATCCACAATTGTGTGGACAGCTATATTCATAGTTAAGCATATACCTCTTTTCTTCAAACCTTAATTTAACATGGAGGTCAATGAAAGACAGGTGTGGGACTAAAACACACACCTATTTTCTACTCAGCTGGAATTTTTGCATACTTTCAGATGAATGTCTTGGCTTTTCTGCTCTCAAGAAATACCCTGTTCAATGTGTTGTTTTGTTCTTCAGAGCGCTGCAGCACACAGTATCTTGCTAATATAGATACATTTCCAAAAACACTACTGTTGAGTTTCCAATTTCCTCATGGCATATTGGACTTGAAGTCTGGGCTGAATTTCCCTAGTTCTGTTGGCAGGGTAGAATAAAGTATATTGTTGGAGCCATTCATCTTTTGTCATCAGGATCGTCATCAGAACTGGAGTCAGAATTAACTAAGCTATACTCTAAAGGGGAAAAATAACTCAATTCCAAATCAACCTAAAAAGGTTTTATCAATCACTACTTTCATATTTCATCCTGGTCTATGTATGGTCAGTAAGAACTGGAACCAACTTCATGGCACATAATCAAAATCACTATCATATCTCTACATCATCTGTCATCCCCTAAACATCCATTAAAACCTATCAATTTAAGATGATTAAAAGCCTTCTTCAGACATTTTCCATGTTTCCCTTCAATCCTCTAAAATGCAATCTTTCTGACTCTGAACATGATTCTATTCAGCATCAGTCACCATAGTAAAATCTAAGAAAAAGTACTAATTAGATAAAATGTGACAAAGAACATGATGGGAAAAGAATTTATCAATGAACATTTAATTAATAACTTTGAATCTTAGGATGTGGAAAGGAAGAAAATGACTGAAATGTATGAGTTTCCAGAAGGCTGGAAAAGGATAAATAAACCCATTTGTTCAGGTTTTGTGCTCAAAAAGTAATTACAACATATAAAATAATCAGTTTTACATCCAGAAGAAAATGGGGTGATATATTTGCAATCAGGATTGATTTGTTAAGAACAAATCATCTAAAACCATAGTAATTTCATTTCATGAATGATTTGGAGGATCATTCCAAATCACTGGGCTGGAATTGATCTCCAATCTGACCCTCAGTTCTAACTCAGGAAGGATAACTGATACCCACGTCAATTCATAAAAATGAATACATTTTCCCGTTTATTAATCTAGGACCAATAGTATACTTATGTCAAACTTTTGAAGTATGTATTTCATACAAAGCACCTCATTCTGAATTGCTAAAGCTGCATGGTTTGCAAGGCTTAAGCTACTGCTTCCAATTGTCCTGCAATCAGGAGCATCTATAGACATTTCATTTTTCTGGGCAAAGCAGCTTCTGAATCACACAACAAGATTGCTTTAGTGGTTTAATGATTTAAAACGAAGTGCTTTTGAAGCAATTCCTCACAGGCTTTTGTTCATCCCTAATAAATAATATTCTGTGATTTTGTTTTTCAGTAATTGATCTGAATTAGCAATTAGCCAGGTGTACTCGATTTTTGAGCTGAAAAACATTTTTCTAAATTACAAGGGTTTTTACCTTTTGATTTGCTTCAGATTATTTTCTCTTCTCTTTCACTATGTTATTTACTTTTGTTATAGAGGAGTTCCTAAATTATTCATTTATTTGTGAAATTTATTTAATACATCCTTATGAATTAACTCCCTGCTTCACAAATAATTTTGGTGAAAGTTCTGCATGGGGTTTCATAATCCAAAGTGGTTTCATTCACAAATTTGGCAGTCTCATTGCTTACATCATTTACAATAAATGTAATAGTAGCAATCACAAAAGAAGATTGTTGGGATATCCCATTGCATAAATGTCTTCAACACAAGAGTTTTATTTCAGCTTTGCTTTTGTCTTCTTTAATCTGCTACTTTGATGGGGTTAGGTACTCTTAATTATACTGGGTTGTAGCTTTTTTGAAGAGAAACCCATGAAGTAGCTGTCAGTGACCACCCTGATTTGGTGCTAATCAGATCATTTGTTTAGAAGCTCCATGTTAACTGAAGTCAGTTCCATTTCTCTCTAAGTCACTTTTCTATTTACTCTATTATATATATGCTGTAGTAGCAAAGACAAATACATTTAACATATCTCATCTATAGAACATCTTGGAAGAAACTTGAAAGAAATACCAGGGGATACTGGATAATGGTTATCCAGATAGCTTGCTTCCATGTTTAGGAAGTTCATAGGAAGTTTCCTAAGAATTATTTAACAGCTGATGTTGAATTAAAGAATAAAAGTTTATATTGAAAAGCAATACAAGTTTTCAAGTGTGTGGGGTGGGAGGTGGGGGGGTGGGGGGGATATATCCAGCCTATTGGTTCACACTTAAGATCTATCTAGTTTAGCAACACGTTTCACCAGAAATAAGTCAAAGCCTCAGGAAATATATACAAGCAGCATCAAGGGAACTTCCCCTCTCTTTTTATTACTGTAGCATTTTCTGTTTAAGGTTAACAGTCTCTGAATGTGCAAGTTCTGTTAGTTATGGTAACTAATACGTATCAGGACTGTGCAAATGCCTCAGATAGTACATGGATTTCAAGGAAATATCCCTGCTTGGTTATATTATTGCCTCAACATTCAAAAGAGTAAAAAGTTAAATGGAAGATTTGGACTCTCTTCAGAGCAAAGAGAGTAAGGTTTTAGACCCAGTTTGTTATATTCTTTAACCTGCCATAAACCGTAAAAAAAATGCCAGGCCAGAGATGGTAAAAAGGAGAGCGCACAGATTTACAACTGAGAGCTCTACTCAGTCATGGAATGTCTTTACTAGAGCTTTACTAGTTATTTAAAGAAACCCAGCAGAAGTTGTTTCATTGGCTTCTCTGCTCTTTGTAAAAGAATTCAGAAAGGGAATGTCACACCCCCACACACTGTCTCTTCAGTGGGGGACATGGATTTCCCCCAACTATTCACCTTTTAAATGTCATGCTGTTATTTAGGCTGCCCCTAGGTATCAGATCAGGGGTGTGGAGGTCCACTAAGAGTTCCACTCTTTGGTGGTTTTATAAGAGGAAAGGTTTTATGACCATGGAAAATCTCTCTTGAGTCAAGTTTGGTGTGTTGACTAATCAACCATATCCACCTTGTTTTCTTGGCAACAATTTGGAAGTGCTTTGCAAATTGCTACTTCCCCAATGTTATTCAATTTCCTAATTTAATTTGTAACGTTTTGTGTGCATATATATGTTTAACACAAAATAATGCATACATAGAGCCTTATTCACCAACCAGGCTCTCCAAGACATTTTGCTACAAAATGATGTTCTCTCCCATTCCATATACAAAAGCTGTGTACTGAATAGCAGGTGAATCATGTATTAATACTACTGATGGAACAGCATCCTCCCTTTTAACCAAGGGGAGCTTAAGGGAGTGTAAGTCAGCCCACATTCAGAGGATTGTATACATTGTATGCATTTCTCATCCTCTAGCATCCCTCTACTGTTCAGTTGCCCCTCTGTCTGAACCCTGTAGATTCCTCTCTAGTCACATTTACGGTATAATGTAATAGTGGGATTGCCAGGAACAGCAAATGAACAGAGTAATGTGTGAACACACATTATACTTTCTGAAGGGCATGGCCTGGGTTAACTGCCTCCCTGCCAGCTCCCTTTGTGAAGGAGTCCTTCTCAGACTCACAATAGGGAACATATTCTCCTGGTTCATGCATAATGCTAAGTCATAATGTAGTTGTTTTGCTTTGGAATTATAGTCATATATCATTAACATGGGTTTCATAAGCCATGTCCCCATTCTTGGAATGGACTTGTCTAACATGCTGAGCCACAAATAAACAACCCATACTACAGCACGGCATTATACACAAACCATAATTTGAGAAATTGGGTGAGACAAATAGCTGTCCCATACTAGCAGCAAACATTTTACACTATAACCAAGACGTGTGTGTGTGTGTGTGTGTCTTTGAGTCAGTGTTGACTCCTGGTGACTGCATAGACAAGTCCCTGCAGTTTTCTTGGTGAGGTTTTTCAGAAATGGTTTGCCCTTGCCTCCTTCCTAGGGCTGAGTGAGAGTGACTGGCCCAAAGTCACCCAGCTGGCTTCATGCCTAAAAGTTTCCTGGTTTCTAGCCTGATGCCTTAACCACTACACCAAACTGGCTCTCCAACCAAGATTCTAGCTTAGCCATTTCTGTTGTTTAGGTGAGGCTAAAAGTTCTGGACTGCAAAAATGTCAAGAGAACAATTGACTGCAGAGGAATTTAGTTTTCAATGGTTTCATATGAACAATTAAGAGAGAAATTTAATATAGATAAAAAGGTAACTGGAATAGAATAAGACAGAATTTGAAATTGAATTATGTATAAAGGATAAACATGTGATTGCTAAAATGTACCAACTTTTGTTGAGATTTGAAATGGAAGAACAAGTGCATGATAAAATGGGCTAAGAATTTTGGTAATAATATACAGATGGACCAGTGGGAGAGAACATGGTTAAAAGGACTGAAATTTACACTGTATTGTAATTTAAGAGATAACTTCTATAAAATGATGTACTGTTGGTATATGTCATCAGAGAAATTATCTAAGATGTATAAGGATACTTCTAATCAGTGTTGGAAATGTGAAAAGCACAGAGACATTTTACCATGCATGGTGGACTTGTGAAAAAGTGAAAAAATACTGGATACACATGATGATACAAAGAATTTTAAAAATTAGTATTCAGGTGAAACCAGAGCTTTTCTTATTGGGACTTTTGGACAGCCAATTAGAAAAGACTTATGGAAGATTAGTTTTGTATATGGTAACTGCAGTGAGGTTATTATATGCACAAAGATGGAAAAATACTGAAATACCCACAATGGAGGAGTGGATTGTGAAAATGACGGAATTTGCAGAAATGGCAAAATTGACCAGTTTGATCAGGGATAAAACAATAAATATTTTTATAAAAGACTGGGAACCCTTTATGGATTTTTTTTTGCTGAAAATGGAAAAAAAATGAGTTGGTGATTTTTGGATTTGCTGATTAAAAAAGGTTGAATATGGGAAGAAGATAATTATGTAATGTAATCTCAAAGGGGGATTAGAGACAAGTTTGTAATTGCTGTAAAGAAGATCAGAAGTCGTTTCTTTAAATTTCTTTTTCTATCTGTACTGTTTCTTGCACTTTTTCTTTTATCTTTCTTCTTTTTCCTAACTTTTCTTCACTGCTACATGGCAGCAGATGCACACAAATCTAACTCTTAGCTGACACCTGGTGGTCAAATGGAATTTTGCAGCCCTGTTATGATAATCCTTTTTTTTTTTTTTTGTCTGCGCTCAGTCATTGCTGACCCTGCAGTGACTGCTTGGATGAGTCCTTGCAGTTTTCAAGGCAATTGTTTTTCAGAAGTGGTTTGCCAGGGCCTCCTTCCTAGAGCAGAGCCCAGCTGGCGAGCGCAGGAGGCGGGGTTTCTGTTGCTTTGCGCCCTTTTCGGGCATGCGGTTTTTTTTTTTTTTCTGCACTTACCGGCAACTGCTCCCAACTCCTTTTTGCAAGGCGCCGCCAGCATTTTTCCTCCCACCAGAGTGAGAGTACCCATTTATCTACTCACGTGAGTTTTCGACCTGTTGGGCTGACAGGAACTGGGGAGGAAACAGGAGCTCACCCTGTTTAACACGAAGGCTGGACTCGAACCGCTGAAGCGTCGACCATTTCTGGCCGGCAACTTTCAGCGTCATCTTTTCTGTTAATGGCTAATTTCACAGATGCTGTTTGGACTAACTGTAAACAACACAACCCTGCCCAGTTGTGAAGTATGCTGTATTTCACACTAGGAATCATAGATAAATTCGCATAGCTTCTTTCCTCCTTTTTTTCTTTCGCCTCAGTTATTAGAAACCGTACTGTCAAATTAAGTTGGTGCAGGAGAGAAGCTATTTTCTAACAACCGCCATAGAATCTATCCATCCCTTTCAAATATTCTCAAGCTAACAAATTTTCCAATAACTTCCTTCCTGTTTTGCAACAGTTAGAGTTAAAACAGTATTTGCTCATGCATTGACTACTGCAGTTTGTTTATGCAGGATATCTCTGC
This sequence comes from Python bivittatus, assembly GCF_059951505.1. Lineage (NCBI taxonomy): Eukaryota > Metazoa > Chordata > Lepidosauria > Squamata > Pythonidae > Python > Python bivittatus. The sequence goes on from NW_028277098.1 coordinate 1,266,675, forward strand.
TCTCTGGATAGATGGCATTATTTTTAATTTTTAATCTCATGGTGGATATGCAACACTTCTCTCTCGCCAACGTGTATGCTTTGGAAGCTTATTAAGTAACTCGTTCTACTATGAGACTGAAAAACAGGCTTTTTAAATTTTTGCTACAGCACCCTAACATAATAACTTGAACAATATTGATATGTGATGAATTTGTGAAATACATATTCTGATTTTGCATAACATGTGATCCTCCTTAGCAGCAGCTTGGAGTGTGTCTCTTTCAAAGCCAGCCAGCACTGGATGCTATGAGAAAGGGCTCTCTTTTAATTTCCTTCTGAAAGCAACATAACTTGCCAGCAAAGAGGTGGATAATTTTCTTTAAAAATCCTTTCATTCAAAGAATCTTGCTCTGGAGCAGTATTTTCCATGTCAAGCTAGGGTAGGGTCTGAACCAATTGTAGTACCACTAGCAGAAAGGCAGGTGTGGGGCCCTGTTAGATAAGGAGTAGCTGTGCCTGTCAAAGTACTCACTTCAGTGCAGATGGGACAGGGAGTGACAAACAGTGATAACATCAGGCTAACTTGCCCCCTCTCCAGAACAGCTTACAGAACTAGGATTTCATAAGTATATTCAGAAAGGAGGCTGACTGAATCGGGTGGCAGAACCGCACCAGGGGCAACCAATTACATTCAGCTAGAATTGTATAAATGGAAAACATTTTCCAGATATTATAGTCCAAAGCTCAAAGCTGAAAAAAACTGCCAAATGAAAATGTGTGTGTGTATGTTGGTCACTAAAGATCACTCATTCTGCTTTTGGTTGTACTGTAGCTCGGGCTCACCAGTAAACTTGATTAGCAAGGTGTAGAAATGGCTGTATTAGAAGCAGAATATGAAATAAGGGATTGAACAACTGTAAAAATATTCAGTGTGGGAATAGTTTTGTGTTTATTCTCAACACATTATATCATGTTCTAAAGCAAAATAATTTTATAGCCAATATTAAACATAATACACTAAAAGAAAATCCAATATCCTAACAATATTATTGTCACTTTAAAAGTAGGCAAACTACTCATCCTTCCTCTGCCAGAAATTAACTACTGCAGTATAAATATCTGGAGGGGAAAGGCTGAACAGTTGCTCAAGCATTTTCTTTTGTGAGTTTTCATTTCAATTTTTTTAAAAAAATATTATTTGCCACCCCTTCTACATGCTAACAATAAGGATAAGAAATGGATTCCAGCTCAACGAAAGAAGCCTGTGGTTCTTTGGTGGGCCAGACAAGCATTCCCCAAGATGACTTCCCTTGGACTGGAGGGAATTTGGAATACAGACCCACATTCTCTGATCTGTGGATCTGTGTGTAGTTAAAATGGCAAAAGAAGGAAGTTTCAGCAGAATTGGCCTCAAGATTTTCACAGAAGTACATTTCCCAAAACATAAATGAAAGGAAGAGAAAGAGAAAAGAAGTGGTGGGAATTCCCACATGGAAGTCTCCAATGAGGAGATAGAATACTTGATGTGGGCACAATTGCTGTCCGATTATTGAAAGAAAGAAAAAAGCAAAATAAATATATCTATGCGGGAGGTGGTGAAAGATACAATTATGGGCATCCATAGTGGGGATAAATGATGACACATATATTATGACATCATTACACAAATGATGTACTTGCATGAGAAGTCAATGACATGATAATCACATCATTTGTGCAATGACTTCATGATGGGCATAGTGTCATTTTGAAGTCTTTTGTGGCTTATAACAGATACTTATAGAGAAATTATTAGATCTGTTACCTTTACTTTTTGGCTTAGTGCTGAATACTATCTGTGCCACTATCTAATAACTTTTTATTTTTAAAAGATTGTTTTAAACAAATATATATTTTGAAGGCCCTGTGTCTATTTACATGACCAAAAGCCCAACTGAACCCAATGGGATTTTCTTCTGAAAAAATATATTAGTTTGTGCTGTAAATGCTCTCCAGTCCATCCATCTACCCTTGCAATAGAATTTCAAATTCCCCTGTGTTCAGTGAGAAAACAGTAGATAAATTTTATACTGTTAGTTTGTGGTAAGCAAGCATTTCTAGACTTGATTCTTTTTGTATGTGAGTGCCTTCTTGTGCTTTAAGATAAACAACAGAAACCTTGGCCTAAATCCTCTCACGCTTTGAGGATAGGGAGAAAGGCCTTCATGGCTGTGGTTCCCAAACTGTGGAACTCTTCCCCTTCAAAAGGTTTGCTCACACTGTACCCTTTTCATACCAGGCCCTCTCAGGCCCATTTTTTCCCCCTTCTATGGTTGGTAAAGTTTTTAAAGTTGTGGTAGATTTGGCTCTTTCCTTTGTAAAATCACATCTATTTTCATTTTTCTTGTTATGCTGGTTAAGATATTAATGATGAGTTTGATTCAGTTGACTGTATTTTGTTTTACACATGTCACCTACAGAATTTTATTTCTGTAGATGCATAGTTAATAATAATAATAATGAAATATGGATTGACTAATACAAGGGCCATCACTGCATGGATTGTTTTCTTATAGATTTATGTATACTTCTTAGATGTCTCGAAAGGCCCCCACAATCTTTTATTTGTTTCTGTTTCATGTAATTGCCAATTGATATCTGTCTTCAGGAACAGAGTAGGCTTAAATCTGAAATAAGAGTCCGACCATTGTGTAAAAAATCAGTATTGGCCAACCTTTCCGATGGAAGACCCTCCTTAGCACTGGCAAGTGGGCTAGGAAAAAAGGGAGAAGCACTGTGCATATACAAAAGCATTTCATTGCTATCTCCTCCCACATCTAAGTCTGGACTATTTCTGCAGAACGGGAACAGAGGATCAATACCATCAGCTGTTGAACTTGCACTCTCTTAGAAGAAGCCTCCATCCATCTGCTGAACTGCTCCTGAGAGACAATGTGTGTGTGCATGTGTGGAAAGGAAGATATTTCTGTGTGCCCTACACAGTAACAGCAACACCTCTTTTCCAGTTCTCCCTTCCCCAAGATTTAGAGATCAGGTGGCACAAGAGAGCTGTTGCTTATATGTCCGCGCATACAGATGAGTGAGTGGTGGCTGCAAATAATAGTTGCTGGCACTATCTCAGATCACTTGTCTGCACCTTTAGTGTGGGGTGTACAACAGTATAACAAGGTATGCAGTGCTGCCCAAGGGGCAAGAGCAGAGGTGAGCAGAAAGGGCAGTGGCTATGGCTACTGCTTCCTACTCATCTGCTCTCTCGGGGTTGCACTGGGCAGGTAACTGGAATCATTTTAGCTGGTCAGGAGGCTCTGAACAACTAGAAAGAAAGGAAAAAAGTATGCCTTCCTGGTTCCTAGTGAAATGGAGAAGGCCGCAGCTGTCCCTTCATGACCAGCCCCTTGCTCTAGCTCCCTTTCCCTGGGCAAAATGGCAGATGGAGCCCATTGGCACTGCCAAGAATGAGACAGAGGAAGCATGCAGGAACCTCCACCTCTGGGCCCCCCTCCCTCCCCCCCTGCCCCAGCAAAGCAGTGAAGATTAGGCTTAGTGGGTCTAATGCTAACACTGCAGTGGACCAAGGGAAACAAGGCAAGCCAGCAGAAAGAGGTGGCTGGCTGTTCTTATGAGAAGTAGCTGCCTAATCCATTCATTTACTTCTGTGGGCTCCGTGGGCCCCAAGAGAGGGAAGAAATGTTGGGTTGCAGCTGCTGCTGCTCCTCTCCCACTTGGGGGGGGCGGAGGATTGTTCTGCACCCTTCAGCTCAGGTGAGCCAGTGAAAGGATAGAACAGCTGCTCCTTGACTGAGAAGCTGAGTTGGCCTGCTTGCACATCTGCCTCACCCTCTGAGTGCTGGGATTGGACCTGGCAGTTCCAGTCCTCTCAGCTGTCCAGGGAAAACAGACAAGCAAAGAGGTGGGTGGGAGCGTGGGCGGGAAGGCAGTGCCATTGGGCTGAACCTTCTCCCCCCACCAGCACTGCAAGCACAGCCTAGCACCTCTGCCCCCCCCCCCCCCCCCCCCGTCCATGGCTCATGGTGCAGCGGGGCGGAGAGGGACGATTAGCCGGATTGCCCTGCTCAGATTCCCCAGAGCATGGAGCTGGCACCGAGGGGCGGGAGGAATTCCGACTCCCCACACCTTGGAGTTTCATCCACATCCTCCCTGCAGGCGTGGAGGAGGAGCACAGCACAGCACAGCACAGCACAGCATTAGATCATGGTGCAGTCGGACCCTTACCTCGGTTCTTTCGGGGCTCAGTGAATTCCCTGCCTCTGCTGCGGCGCGTTTGAGACGCTTCCAGATGAAACGGAGAACAGGGGAACTCGTCCTGGCCCCCTCCCTGACCAGACACAAACGAGCTCTGTGGAAAGAATCGCTTCTCCCCCCTCCCGCCCCACAACACGCCGGCTTTTCGAGAGGACGCCTGGCAATGCCTCTCGGCTCCACGTTCACGCAAGCACCGGGGGGGGCGGGGGCGGCGGCGGGAGCGAGCGGGGCGGGATTGGCTGCCGCCGCTTGCGCAGGAGGGGCTGCTAGGTTTGGGGATTTGGGATGGGAGAGAAAAGGAAGTGGCGGGAGCGCGCGCAGGTGGACGGGATGGAAATCGCAGCTTCTGATGACGCCAACGGCGGGGAGGGGGCGGCAGCTGAGATGTGCTCTAATGAAGGACAGGAATATCCTACGGAAAGGATGAGCGCTCTTTGAAAGACCACCGGAAATAATGGGCGTGGAGAATAAGGGGACTCCATCAGAATCAGGAGAAGCTGCAAAGAGGTGGCGGGCGAGGAATGGATACTCAGGAAATACAATGAGTAGAAATGGTTGCATTGCCCTTTCCTCTGGGCTTTAGATTAATTTCTGCACCCTCTCTAATATGGTTTTAATGCATTTTGTGCATTTTTAAAAGTATTGATATTTTCCCACAAGGCTGAAAAGGAAAAACGACAGACGGGGAGGGTCGGTCCTTAGCGCCCGGAGAACTAGAATGGCAGGCCATAAAATACAGTATTGACCCCAGTAATGGTTATGGCGCCTCCTGCTGTAGAAAGTTTCGTCGGACTGAAAGCCATTTTTAATTGATTTTTTAAATTACAGTTTTAATTTATTGGGTTTTTCGATTTTACTTTTAGGTGGAAAGGTTGAATGTTAACATTAATTGTAGTTTCCATCAATAGAAAACTAATAGGAGAATATGTGTGTGAGAAGGCAGGGAGAAGTGAGGGCCTCAAACGAACCATGTTTGCTAAGGGAGAGCGCTGTGCACCATGGGGCAGCCTTGGGGGGACGGCAGGAGGGAGGATGGGCAGAAGGCACACTCGCATCAGAGTGGAGAGGGACGGCAGGAGGGAGGAAAGACTGCAGGCAAGAGGCACGTTCGCACCAGAGTGAAGAGAAACGGCAGGGGGCGGCTGTCGGGTCAAGTGGGGATTGGAATGTGTATTGCGCTGATTGGATTCGGAAAGTGGAATGTCTGCGGTTTTGCGGTTAATTAGCGGCGCTCCGGGGCGGTAAAAAGGTGAGATTGTGAGCCAAGCCCTCGTAGGAGGGGGAGGACAGATAGGGGGTATAAAAACCTGTCAGACCTTGCTTCGGGGTTCCTCCATTGCTGCGGGAGGGACCCACCTTTGCAAACGTGCCCAATAAAAACTTCTGTCTACTGGATAACCGAACCCGTGTCTGTCGTTTTCTGACAAAATTGGCGAGCCAGCCAGGAGTCCTCGACGTGGACCGGACTGTGGGGAACCGGTGAGTAATCGGCCGTAACACCCCGTTGAGGTGTCTCCCGTTTTCCCCGGAGTCGGGTCCAGGACGGGACTCCAATCGTCAGTCAGACAGAAGTAAAGAGGAAGTCGGCCGACGAGGGGACCTCCGGGAGGTCTGGTGAGTACAGCTTACCCATAATCTCGGGGAGATTAGCGTGGTTACGAGGCGTTGGACGCCGCAAGGGGACAGAAGAGTCCGGGACCTTCTGTAAGGTGGGAAACGTAGTCAGGAAGGATGGGTAAGGCGCAGAGTAAGAGTGTAAGGCCAGGGGCCAGTGGGAAAACCGCAGTAGGGGGAATCCCCATGGATTCTCCATTAGGACAATTGTTGCAACAATGGGAGACACCCTGGTTGTGTCCATTCACCAGGGGTTTGGAAAAACCAACCATGATAACTTTGTGCACTAAAGAATGGCCAAAATATCCACTAGTGGACCCCGAATTCCCCTACCATTGGGATACTCTTGGAATCCCCAGTAATTACTGGGTGACCCAACTAAAAAACTACATTGTGGAGCATAAAATGTTAACACAGGAACCCTATGTGGAAGTCTGGTTCCATGTTCATTGGGAGGGGCCTCGACCCAAGTTAGCCAAAATTTTTGTCCAAAAAGAACAGGAGGAGGAGGAGGAGGACCTCTGGCTGACTAGACCTCAATGGGGGCCGCCACCTCCTCCTCCTCCTCCTCTTCCTACCGCTCCCCCTCCGGCACCCCCACCCTATCCCGGGCTGCGGAAAGAGCTGGACCAGCTGAACCAAGACATTCAGAACTTGCCCTTTAGTCTAAGGTCGGCCAGTGCCTTCCCCGTCCGGGAAGTCCCGAACGGAACGAACGCACAGGGGGTGACCGTCACCAGTTACGTAACAGTTCCCATCAAACCCAGTGAGTTGAGGGAATTAAAAAGACCCTCCCTCGTATGCAAGAGAATGCCCATACCGCCGCCGAACAATTGGAACTTTTTCTCGGCCCGGTGGAATACTCCTGGGGGAACTGAATTACATTTTAGCCCACCTCTATACGCCAGAAGAGAGGGGCCAGATTCGGCGAGCTGCGCTCGGGGCTTGGGAGCGAAGGAATGCAAATGTCCCAAATGCCCCGGCCGCAGATACTAAATTCCCTCTGGCAGACCCAAATTGGGATCCCAATAATGCCGCACACCGGCAGAACATGAGAGACATGAAAGAGATGATTTTGGAGGGCATCCGAACAGCAGTGCCCCAGGGGAAGAATTTGACCAAGGCTTTTGAGGTAACCCAGGGGAAGGATGAATCGCCCGGAGATTTTTGTGAGAGGATCCGAGTTGGCCTGACCAAATTCTCGGGCGTGACTCCGGACACCCCAGCCTTTGAGACCTTGTTAAAAATGCAGTTCGTCACCAAAGCATGGCCAGACATTCAGAAGAAGATACAAAAACGGGAGGGTTGGACTGAACAGGGGATAGTGGAACTCCTAAGGATTGCTCAACAGACCTATGTGGGGAGGGAGGAGGCGAAGACCAGGCAGAAAACTCAAATGATGATGGCAGCCGTTCAGGCGGCGGCCAAGAATGAGACGAAGGGGGAGGGACTGAGGGAGGCGCGACCTTCTCCCCATCTGGTCCGGGGACCTTGGCCCCGGAGAGGTGGCGTCGACCCCAGAAGGGAGAGGTGGACTGGGGATAGGCAAGGTTGTTTCCGCTGCGGGCGAGTAGGACACTTTGCTCGGGACTGCCAGGTGGATCGCCCCACGGGTGAGAGGAGTTTCCCCCTGTACAACTAGGGGGGTCATGGTTCCCCAACCGGGACCCACGGGGAACCCTTGGTAAACATCACGGTGGGTCCCACCGGCGAGGAACGGCAGTTCCTCGTGGATACCGGAGCCTCTCGAACATCGTTGTGCCAACCGATCCCAGGGATTGCGAAATCCCGGGGCGCGTCGGTATCGGTGATGGGGGTGGGAGGTTCTCCGGTCAAGGCAGACGTACTGGAGGGAGTGAGACTGGAGTGGAATGGGAAGGAAGTAACTGCAGATGTGTTACTGATCCCACAGGCAGGGGTGAACTTGCTGGGAAGGGATCTAATGGGTAGTCTAGGAGTGGAGTTGTGGAATGTGGAACAGGCAGAAAGGATGTGTTTGTTGCGGGAGGCGGACGTGGAGGTTGTGAACCCTGAGGTATGGGCAGGAGAAGGGGGGGCGGGTCGGTTCCGCATTGCCCCAATTAGCATCCCCTTGAAACCGGGGGTGACTGGTTTGCGGCAAACCCAATACCCGCTGTCCCGGGATGGGAGGCGTGGGCTGAAGCCCATCATAGATGGGCTGAGGCGGCAAGGGCTGTTGGAACCGGCTATGTCCTCCTTCAACTCCCCTATCTTAGCTGTGAAGAAGAAGGACAATAGTTACAGGCTGGTGCAGGATCTGAGGAGGGTCAACGATTTGGTCTTGGCCCGGACCCCGGTAGTGCCTGACCCCTACACTTTGATGGGGAAGATCCCTCCTGGGGATCGGTGGTTCACGGTGATAGACTTGAAGGATGCTTTTTGGTCATGCCCTCTGGCAGAAGAAAGTAGGGATCTGTTCGCTTTTGAGTGGGAAGATCCGGAGACTGGGAGGAAGCAACAACTGAGATGGACGGTGCTGCCCCAGGGGTACACCGAGAGCCCCCTCTTGTTTGGACAGGCATTGGAAGAGAAACTCCAGGGGTTCCGGGCCCCTGGGGGTTCTCGGGTGCTGCAGTATGTGGATGATTTGTTGGTGTCTGGAGAGAAGGAAGTAAAGGTGAGAGAAGACTCAGTGGCTTTATTGAACTGGTTGGCTGAAGAAGGATTGAAGGTGTCAAAAGGGAAGGTCCAATTTGTGGAAAGGGAGGTCAAGTATTTAGGACATGTACTCCGGAAGGGCGAGAAGTTGATTGATCCTTCTCGGATACAGGGGATAATGCAGTTGAAGCCCCCTCATACTAAAACGGAGGTGCGGCGGTTTCTGGGTCTAGTAGGATATTGCAGACTATGGATAGATGAGTACATGAGCAAGGCTCAGTTTCTGTATGAGAAGTTGAAAGGATCATCTGACAGGGTAGAATGGACAGACAGGGACACAGAGAAGTGGGGGGAATTACGAAGGAGCCTGGTGACGGCCCCGGCTCTGGCTCTACCGAACTTGGCCCTCCCCTTTCACCTATACGTTACAGCCCATGGGGGAACTGCCATTGGAGTACTGACTCAGAGACGGGCTGGGAAATATCAACCAGTGGCCTTCCTGAGCAAAGCCCTAGAACCAGTGGTGAGGGGATGGCCGACTTGTGTGCAGGCAGTGGCTGCCGCTGCTGTGCTAGTGACAGAAGGGGAAAAACTCACTTTTGGGAGCCCCGTGATTGTCCATTCACCCCATCAGATCTTAAGTGTGCTTAGTCAGCAGGCGGCTGCTTGGATGACAGAAGGGAGGATGTTGAAATATGAGACAGTTCTCCGGATAAGTCCTGATGTGGTGGTAGGAACAGACAGGAATTTGAACCCAGCGGAGTTTCTTGCGGGGGAGCGGAAAGAATGGGAGCCGGCGGAGCACGAGTGCTCCACCCTGTTGCAGCTGCAAACAAAGACCCGGGAGGACCTGCAGGAGGTCCCGCTGGAAGAGGGTGAGGTCTGGTTCGTGGATGGGTCTAGCCGAGTAGAGCAGGGACAAAGGAAGTCAGGGTACGCGATAGTGACTGCGGAGGGAGAGACAATAGAGAAGGGGGCACTACCAGCGGACTGGTCGGCTCAGCTGTGTGAAGTGCACGCTTTGAAATGGGCACTAGAGTTGGGAAAGGGAGTGTCCCTCACCGTCTACACAGACTCGCGATACGCCTGGGGAGTAGTGCACACTTTCGGGAAAATTTGGCTGGAACGGGGTTTACTCACAACTGCTGGGAAGGAGGTGAAAGCTCGGCAACTGATAGAGGGGATGATGGAAGCTCTTCAAGAACCCGACAGGATTGCAGTGGTGCATATAATGGGACATCAGAAGGGGGACTCGATGGAGGCAAGAGGGAACCGACTTGCTGATCGAGTAGCAAAGGAGGCAGCGGAGGGTGTCCCCATTGCCATCATGATTGCAATCCCCCAGATAGAAGAACCTCCGGCTTGGACGCCGGGGAAGTTGGACGAGGTGCTGCTGGAAAGGGAAGGTTGCAGGGAGGAAGCAGGTCGTTGGGTTACAATTGAGGGGACCCCAGTAGTGAGCCGTGCTGACATGAGGGGGATGTTGGAGAAACTGCACGAAGGGTCTCACTGGGGGGTGCAGGCTTTGATAGATACTGTAAAGCCATGGTACTGGAGCCTGGGGATGTGGACAGAGGCGCAGGCTGTGTGCTGGAAATGCCTGATTTGTCAGAAAACCAATCGCAAAGCCATGAGGAGAAGGGAGAGGGGAGGAAGGCCCTTGGCAATATGGCCCTTTCAGCGAGTCCAGGTGGACTTTACGGAACTCCCTCCTGTGGCTGGGTTGAAGTACCTGTTGGTACTCAAAGATCACCTCACTGGCTGGGTGGAAGCGGTGCCCAGCCGGAGGGCGACTGCACAGGTAGTAGCAAAAGTTCTCCTGGAACAGATCGTCCCCCGGTATGGGATAGTAGAGAGTCTGGATTCTGACAGGGGGACCCACTTCACCCACAAGGTGCTGCAGGAGGTCATGCAAAGCCTGGGGGTTCGATGGGAACTCCACACCCCTTGGCATCCTGAATCCAGTGGGAAAGTGGAAAGAGCTAACGGGGTATTGAAGCAACATCTCACCAAACTGGGATTGGAAACAGGGCTACCTTGGACAAAGACACTTCCGGTTGCCCTGCTTCGAATGCGGACAGCCCCTCGCAAGGATGTGGGGGTCTCCCCATTCGAGCTGATGATGGGAAGACCTTTCCTGGCTCCAATGGGAGAGCCTATCCCCGAGCTAAAGGATGCCTTCCTGAGAAAGTATCTCCTGGTACTGTCACAATCTCTCTTATCTTTAAGAAAACAGGGACTCCTCGCTCAGCGGCCCCCTTGCTGGAAGACCAACACCCCCACAAGCCAGGGGATTGGGTCCTGATAAAAACGTGGAAGGATGAGAAACTGAAGCCGTCTTGGGAGGGACCATACCAAGTTCTCCTGACAACTGAATCGGCGGTTCGAACCCGACAGGGGGGTTGGACCCACTACCATCGGGTTAAGCGAGCTCCCGACCCCCGACCGTGGACTGCCCAACCAGGAGACGGACTCAAAGTAAAACTTAAAAGGAACTGAACTAAGGCAGGGAGGAGATGAACAACATGAAGGCTTGCATCCAGGTTATTCTATTATGTCACTGCTTAGATGCTCTACAGCACAGCTCTAACAACAATTTTTTTGTAGAATTGGCACAGACAGCTTTGAACAGCACAACTTTTGTGTGGGGCAACTCTTGACTGTGAAGGGTGTCACCTCCACCTGTTTCTTTGGAATGCCCATCAGCTTGGAAGCATTGAAGAATGTTACTCAGATAGCGAATATTGATATCACTGGGGATGATCCCCGTGGGGGGGGATGTTCTATCATTTTGGGTCTTCTCCCACTCCAAGACCCTGGACTAATCAAAGGCAAATAGCTCTAAATCTCTTGGGGATAACCAATGCAACTCAATGTGTATATTTCAACAATACCCAGAACCGTACCCACCCACTGCCCTCAAAAGGTCCTGCTTTCACTTGTGGAGGGATCTATAATATCCCTTACGCCTCAACCCCTCTATACCTACCTAAAGGTTTCTTTTTGTTATGTGGACATGAAGCTTACACCTATGTTCCAGCCTATAGTTCAGGGGCCCTTGTGCCATAGGGCGCCTGACCTCTCTATATGCCCTGCCTCCAATACAAGCGCACCCATCAAAAGAAAAAGAAAAAGGGAGCTGCCATCTGATTGTGAGAGTGATGTGACACTCTTGTCTGAAACAGAAGCCATGGCTCTGGCCCTCTCCTTAGTAGGGGTTCCTGCACTAAGTGGAAGGGCTTACCTGGACCTAAGGAAGGTGGCCTGCCTCCTGGCTAAAAGTGTCAACCTTACATCCTCTCTCATTGCAGCCCTCACTGAAGAAGTCACTGAGATCAGGAGGGCGGTCATTCAAAATCGGATAGCTATAGACTATCTCCTATTAAGGGCAGGACAAGGCTGTGAATCTTTTCAAGGTCTTTGTTGCTTTAACCTAACCAACAATAAGAATTATGTTGAAGCAAAACTAGCCAAGTTGAAGACCTTAGCCTCTCGCATATCCGAGGATCCAGAGGGATGGAATTGGTCGTGGCTCACTAGTTGGTTACCTAACTTTGCTTGGTTAAAACAACTTTTTGTACTAGCCATTGGTTTCATTGCCTTACTGGTCCTAGTATGTTGCTTAATGCAATGTCTCCCTGCTTGTGGGAATTACCTGTCCCAGTGTGTGAAGCCCCGGGTCCGGGACGAGGGAGCAATCCTGTTAGCCAGGTTTGAGGCCCAACAGAGGCGTGAAAAGAAAAAGGGGGGATTGTGAGAAGGCAGGGAGAAGTGAGGGCCTCAAACGAACCATGTTTGCTAAGGGAGAGCGCTGTGCACCATGGGGCAGCCTTGGGGGGACGGCAGGAGGGAGGATGGGCAGAAGGCACACTCGCATCAGAGTGGAGAAGGACGGCAGGAGGGAGGAAAGACTGCAGGCAAGAGGCACGTTCGCACCAGAGTGAAGAGAAACGGCAGGGGGCGGCTGTCGGGTCAAGTGGGGATTGGAATGTGTATTGCGCTGATTGGATTCGGAAAGTGGAATGTCTGCGGTTTTGCGGTTAATTAGCGGCGCTCCGGGGCGGTAAAAAAGGTGAGATTGTGAGCCAAGCCCTCGTAGGAGGGGGAGGACAGATAGGGGGTATAAAAACCTTGCTTCGGGGTTCCTCCATTGCTGCGGGAGGGACCCACCTTTGCAAACGTGCCCAATAAAAACTTCTGTCTACTGGATAACCGAACCCGTGTCTGTCGTTTTCTGACATGTGCATTAACATAATAAACTGTTAACTCATGTGTGCGTTATACACAGTGAAGAGGTGATTTTGTTTATATTTTCCTATAGTAATTAACTATTCAGATTAGTGTGCTGGGAGTTGCTGCTTTTGTCTGATCAGTCTGATGGTGTCAGGGGAGTGGAGGTGGAGAAAAAAATTAAACCCTTGCATCAGAATAATGTAATAAACTCAGTTCATGGATCACAACTAATGTGCCCAATGACAGTTAATGAATTGCAATATGCTTGTCATTTATAAGGAATTACCTTCAAATCTGTCATTCATCCATTTCAGTTTGGTTAATAGATGATCTGAAAATGTCAATATTTTATCAGGATATAAAAATAATATATTAAAATCCACATGAAAGAAGGTGAAAAAAAATATTAAAAAGAGTGATCCATTTCTATTCCTAAAATAACACAAAAGGCTGGGTAAGCCTTCAAATTCTTCAGAAATCTTTAACGTGGAAGAAGTTACAAAAAAACAAGGGATAGTAGGAAAGAGCTCCAGATTCAAAACAGACATATTTTCAGTCATTTTGGAAGTGTTTGAAGCTCAAAACAGAATTACAAAGTGACTGAAAGAGCCTTTTTGTACACAAAACAGATAAAACAATCAACATATCAAAGGGCTTATGAGAACAAGTTCCTGCCTTTGGAACATTTTAACTTAGGAAAAAACTAGTAAATAAGTAAATAGGGAAACACGTTAGAAGTTTTTAAAGCTTTGTATAGACTTGAGTTGGGACTTTTTCTGGTACTACTAGAACCTGAGGTCAGTCTACTGACATTTGTATTATGAAAGATTCAAAACTGTTAACAGGGTGTACTTCTTTTCACGGCACTTATTTAAACAAGAACACTCAGTCCAAGCCATGTTGTAATAGTTACAAATGTGAATAGCTTTAAAACATCCTTTCATAAAGGATGAGACTACCAAGGACTACTAGTCATATTGTGATAGCTGCATATTATCTCCAGTATCAGATATAACAGGTCTTTCAATAGCAGTTGCTGGGCACAATGAGCAGGAAGTTGCAATTTCTTATTTTCTGTGGTTAGCTGCTGTGCAAACAGCATGCTGGACTAGATAGATCTTTGACCTAAGTGGGATAGTTTTACTTATTCTCCAAACTAGGAGAAACTGGGAAAAGCAGGAATTCAAACTGGATGTCTTCTTAAATTTGCTCTTTAAGTATTGGTAAGTTTCATGTCAATCTAGAGTTACTGCTTTTGAGAAGCAAGGAAGGAGGATCAGAGATCATAGAAGGGTCAGGGTAGGGTTTAAGGAGTCATTGGGGGGCCAAGGTGAGAAATCACAGCAGTTTAACGTCAACAGCAGGTTCCTCCAAGTCTTCTGTGAGAAAACAGTTTTGTGGGATCCTATGCCTTCAGGGTTCAAGTCAAATCAAATCTTGACAAGAAGATGGGATTAAAGTTCAGAATATCTTGATAGAATGGAAAATGGAATGCAACAGAAACAAAGTAGAATTTAGGTGAAATAATAATTTGAATCTTCTTATACAGAAAATAATATTTGGTTGGGAAGTAGTATAAAGGAAAAGAATCTTGGCACTGCAGCCAAATGCAAGTAGAATTGAGTATTAACCAGTATGCTACAGCTGCAAAAAAGGCAAAGTGATGCCAGGCTGCACTGATAAAGTAATATTATTATTATTTTCCATTGATAGAAAGTAATAATATTAATATAGGCACTGGATACAAGCAGTTGAACAGAATCAGAGGAAAGCAGTTCAAATAGACAGTAGTGTGGAATCAAGTCCTACAATGAAAGGTTGAAGGAAATGACAATGGTTAGGCTGGAAAAGATAAAAATGAGTATGACGTGATGGTGGTCTTGAGACATCTTAAAGGGTGTCAAACAGAAATACCAAAGGTTTGTTTAAAGGTATCCCAGAGTGCACAATTTAATGGGATCAAACAATAAGTCTTTTGTGGAGAAATGCTGGGTCTCATGCACCAGAGATCTCACTGAAGAATTTATCACCTCAGATATTAGCAATAAGTCAGAAAAGTAGACTTAAATTCTTCTCCTGATATATGGTACCTTCTTTCCCCTACAAAGCTGTCTTTTTTTTCTCCTCCATTTACAAGTACCAAAACATAAGCCTTAGTTTCTATCTACCTGCAGCCTAAGATAGTACAGGTACATAGTACAGATACAGGTAAAAGAAAGTATACTGATACAGGGATAGCAGTACTTTCCGGCTGCTGTTGGTGAGCTGTTGGTGCCCATATGATTTAGAAGAATTGGAAGAGGTGTGTCAAGTCCACGATGTCCAACTCTCAGTTCTGAAGCATTCTCACGCAACCAGACTTGGTTCAGAAAAATACTTCTTTATTAAGGGGTACATGTAGCTTGTAACAGAACATTGCTAAAACTAATGCCTTGGGTAAACCTCCCTCTATTTATCCCCCCTCCCCTTATTGCCTGGCGTTGTGACTCCTCTTCACCTGTTGTTGCCCTCTCTCCTTCCTCCCCGAGCTTCTTCCTGGTTCTTTGGGCCCCAGCTGCCTGGCCGGCAATCAAGCCAGTCTAAATTGCCCATATATGGTTAAGCTGCTTCCCAACTCCCCTTACAACCATTAACAGCCACCCCCACCCCCCTTAGTTACAAGTGGCAGAAACAAATCAATCCAACTCCCAACGAATGCA
This sequence comes from Python bivittatus, assembly GCF_059951505.1. Classification (NCBI taxonomy): domain Eukaryota; kingdom Metazoa; phylum Chordata; class Lepidosauria; order Squamata; family Pythonidae; genus Python; species Python bivittatus. The sequence goes on from NW_028277098.1 coordinate 1,282,084, forward strand.
ATACAATGGAAAACAACAACAGTTGGGTGATGCAGGTTCTGACAAGGTGGGAGCTTAAAGAACTAGTTCACTATAGCTTCCAGACTCTCCCCTTTGAGGTGGCCATTGCTTTGCTGTGGCAATTCCTTGAAAAGTGGATGTGTCTTAGAAATTCAGCAAAAGAGGGACATAGTAGCTTCAGTTGCCTTGATGTATAGCTGATGGGTAGCTGATTATAATAATCAAAATCTCTACCTGATTAAAACTATTTGGTAATTTTTCAGTGGCAAATATATTGATTATATTTGTTTCTAAGATACACTTTAATGGTTTTGTGTAATTCACTATAAATATGATTTTGATGGTCTTCATTGACAAATCAATCTGTCTGTCCTACTTCTTGTCCAGGTTCTTGGGTGATAGGCTGTGAGCTTTTAGCCTAGTTCTCATAGCAGTAATAAACCTATATCCCAGCTGTGTCACTTCAGACTATTTGACTGAATTGTTCTTTATAAAGGAAAAATTCCTTTGGATCCTTCTCCCAATGTGTACATGCAGGTTTGATGCTTGCTCTCTCTCCCCAAGTCTAAAGTGGTTTAGATCTCCAGCAGGCTTCCTCAATAATCAGTAGGCCTCAGTTTACAAGCTCCAAGACACTAACAACAAATCCTTTCGAATAATTGCGTTATCTCTTCTATTCATAAACCTTTCTTGTTTTTTCAATACCTTCTGTATTTATTTTCTTAAAAGTAAAAAGGTGAGAGAAAGGGAGAGAGAGAGAGAATAGCTGCAGGTTGCCTTTTGACTAGTGGCAGTAGGAGCTGTCCATCTAGAAGGACCACAGCTGAATGGTGTGCATTTTTGTCTAAATGATGGTAGACTTATATCCTCTTCTATCAAGACAGCTGCTAAATAAGTTGACCTTATCCCAGGGATACAGCATAAGTCTATTGCTAAAGAAGCAAACATTGCATGATATGAATTATTTTATGCAGCAAAAGATGTGGTAAAGAATAGAAATTACTGGACAGCCTTTTGATTACTATTTGTAATGTTCTCAGCTCTGCTTTTTATCATCATTTCTCTCCTTTTCTTTCCCCCTCCCTTCTTGAGCCAATTGCTCCTCTTAACCAATTACATCATCTTCATATAAGCAAACATGCATTTTACGTACAGTTCAAACAATACCAAAGTTCACAAAGAAATAGGAGAAAAGGCATTATTCTGTGTGATCATGCCATGAGAAAAAAGAAAAGAAACCATAACAAAAGCAACAAAAAAGGGTGAAGTTAAAGGAATCATCCAGGACCTCACAACCCCCAAAGAACCACCTAACTTATATGTATCAACAAGATACTAGCTGCTACAATTAGCCCTTCTCTGTGCATGTAGGGTTGTTTAGCCCAACAGCAAAAAAACCACATAATTCTTTTATGAAACTATATTCATTCTTCTTCCCTTACATCACAGACATGTATACGGTATTTCCTCCTCCTCAGAGTGAAAGTGCTGAACACCAGGCATTGTAGCACTGTATCTAATGTATCTTGACCTTTTCCCCATCTAAGGCCTTGATTATGTTTATTTTGGAGTAATAAGGCCAAGCTAATGCCATGTAGCCAGAATTTGATATTTTAATTTCTTTTACTCTGGGTGAGGTCTAATGCTTCGGTTATGATATCAGTTTGTTTAGATTACCAGCAGCTGAACTGAGTTTATTTCCCTGCCATTGTTTAACCCCTAAGTAACAAGTTTGGTTCAACTCTGAACCAAATTGAGGTGTTTGGAGTACAACAAATCCAAACAAAATCCAAATGGTATAATATGGTATAATATCTACAATCAGGACCAGAAATATTGGAACAAGGATAACTGTTTTGGCATTTGGTCTCTGTATACCACCACCCTGAAGTTGAAAGGAAACACACCCAGATGGGAGCGAAGTCAGGACTTTCAGCTGTAATTCAATCGGTTTGACAAAAGTGGGGCACTAACCATTCAGGAAGTGCAGCCAGTGGCATACACACAAACCCATCGTTGGTGACTCATAAGTAATGGAACGAATGGCCGACAAACAGCTGCATGGTAAGGTGTGTCCTGTTTCCTGGTACCCCATGACCAATCAAGCAGATAAAAGCCTGGAGGTGGTTCTGAGTGTTACATTTACATTTGGTAGCTGTCCACTGAAATTCTCAACATGAGGCCCAAAGAGGTATCCACGTGAGTGAAGGAGGCCATCATTAGGCTGAGAAAACAAAATAAACCCATCAGAAAAATAGCAAAAACTTTGGGAGTGGCCAATACAACAGTTTGGAACATCCTGAAAAAGAAGGAATTAACTGGCAAGCTCAGCAACAGCAAAAGGCCTACAAGACCACGGAAGACAACTGAAGTGGATGACCACAGAATTCTGCTCATGGTGAAGAGGAACCCTTTCACAACATCTTGCCAGGTCAAGAACGCTCTTGAGGAGGTAGGCATGTCATTGTCAACATCTACAGTCAAGAGACAGCTTTATGAATGTAAATACAGAGGCTTCACAACAAGGTGCAAACCACTGGTAATGCTCAAGAACAGAAAGGCCAAATTAGACTTTGCCAACAAACACCTAAAAAGCCTGCCCAGTTCTGGAATAAGATTCTTTGGACTGATGAAACCAAGATTAACTTACACCAGAATGATGGGAAGAGAAAAGTACAGAGAAGGAAAGGAAGAGCTCATGATCCAAAGCATACCACATCATCTGTCAAACATGGTGGAGACAGTGTTATGGCATGGGCATGTATGGCTGCCAATGGAACCGGGTCACTGGTGTCTATTGATGACCTGACTGCTGATAAAAGCAGCAGGATGAATTCTGAAGTGTATAGGGCTATACTTTCTGCTCAGATTCAGCCAAATGCTGCCAAACTGATAGGATGCCGCTTCATATTGCAGATGGATAATGACCCAAAACATACAGCAAAAGCTACCCAAGAGTTTCTCAAGGCAAAGAAGTGGGATGTTCTTCAATGGCCAAGTCAGTCACCTGATCTCAACCCAATAGAGCATGCTTTTCACTTACTGAAGACAAGACTGAAGGCAGAAAGATCCACAAACAAGCAGTAGCTGAAGGCAGCTGCAGTAAAGGCCTGGCAAAGCATCTCAAGGGAGGAAGCTCAGCATTTGGTCATGTCCATGGGTTCCAGACTTCAGGCAGTCATTGACTGCAAAGGATTTTCATCCAGGTATTAAAGGTGATCCTTACATTTGTCATGATGTTGGTTTGTTCCATTACTTATGAGCCACCAATGAGGGGTGTGTGTGTATGCCACTGGCTGTACTTCCTGAATGGTTAGTGCCCCACTTTTGTCAAACCCCTTGAATTACAGCTGAAAGTCCTGACTTTGCTCCCATCTGGGTGTGTTTCCTTTCAACTTCAATATGGTGGTGTACAGAAGCCAAATGCCAAAACAGTTATCCTTGTTCTAATATTTCTGGTCCTGACTGTATGTATCTATATAAATGTGGTATAATATCACATCTTGCTGTGTGGATTTGTTGTTCAGGGAAGGGAGATTTCTTGCCCAATACAAGTTTTGAATAGTTCTTTGGATATTCAAAACAGAAAAGAACTACAGTGAAGGAAACAGGATGTTCATAATCCACTATTGAACTCAGCTACAAGGTGTGTTTCTACTTTTTACACACACACACACACACACACACACGTGTGTGCATATCACAGCAATTGTTTTTATCTTTAATTGTCGGAGTCCAAATGCAGAATTTAAGCAATAGAAATGCATATTTCACTGATTGCCCTGAGCTTGCTTTCACATTTTATTATTTTAATATAACTCTAATAAGTTTATTATTATAAACTTTCATAAGTCTTCAGAGACAGTGACAGCCTAGAAGTATACAAGTGAATAAATAAATAAACTTTATAAGATAGAATGGGAACATGAGAATGGAGGAGATGGTAGGCAATGACATTAAAATACACCGAGAGAAGGTTGAACCAATCAGACAATGCTGAACTTGCTGTTGCCAAGAAAAAAAATTCTGGCATCTTTATAAATATCTCAGCCAAAGTACTGAGTTAATGGAGAAGAGTCTTGTAAATTTTTTGGAATAGAGGTAGCCCAGATTTGTTGTACATACCTTCTGGTTAGATTCTCCAAGCTTCAAGGAGATTAATACTGAGGTACTAATAATTCTGCCTGCCCACCTCACCAAAACAGAACCAATGTCATATACAAAGTTAGTTAAAGTTAAGCTAAGATGTGTTTTTCTCTGAAGCACAAACATTAAGATGGTGTGAAATAGAACATTTCAGGGTAACTTTTAATTTTGTTGAAGAAGGACATGTCTCTAACACAATTCAAAATTCTTTACCTGTTTATATAATCTTTGAACTCAACTGCATTGCAAAGGGTGGTGCCACATCAAAGACTCCTCACCTTACCATTTTTGTGAAAGCGTATTGGAGTGTTCCAGTAAACAAAACAATATTTAGTTTATCCATTAGGAGTTGGTCAATGAGAACTCAACTTCAGATACTTGTGCTTCCCCAAAAGCATTCATGTAATTCTTTACCACCTAAAGAACTGCAAGTGATCTAAAGAATTTTCTGCTTTGAAAATTCTTGCTGCTCAGATACCTCTCTCCTTCCTCAATGTTTCCAAAAGAAGCCTTTGAAGAACAAGGAGGAAAGAACTTCAGAATTTCAATGCACTAAAATGTCACAAGATGAAAAATAGACTGCCTGAATGGACTGGTTAAAAGCAAGCCTGTCAAAAAGTTACTTTTGTGAAGCATCCATGCATGAGCTTTTGAGATTGGTACTCGTTTCCCTGAAATTCCTTTTCAGAAAGAAGGGAATTTATGGTTTATAAGCACAAACTCTCTACCCTTATTTTTCCAAAATTTTGAAAGGATTATGGCAAGCTGCTACAATTTACTTTGCTTCTTTCTTTCTTTGATTTAGCTTACTTTCCTACTCTGGCAAGTATGAGTACAGCTAATAATTTTTTAAAAAGCAGCTAATAATTTTAAAAAGTTAAAGCACATATTAAAATTAATACTAAAATAGTAAACTCACTGAACAATTACAAATCTGACAGAAGAAATGTATCTCTCCTAAATACTGAGATAATGCAGACCAAACACAACTCCTGAGGGAATATCTTTCACAGCCTGGGAACAAAACAAAAAGCCCTCTTCTGCACACCAGAAAGATGGGCTTCTGAGAACTCTGACATCTTTGAAAGGGAATTTCCTGCAGGTTGTAGCAGCTGGACTGGTTCATGATGAAAGAGATGGATCCTTAGAAAGTCAGCCCTAGGTTTTTCTAATGCTTTAGAGGTCATTTTTCAAGGATAGCCCCATATAGAGCGCATTGCAATAGATAAGCCTGGATGTAATCCAGGTGTGGATGACCACTGCCAAATCCACCTGGCTCAGGTAGGGACGCAGCTAATGTAATTACGATCTGCATATTCAGTGACAACTGAATATCACGTATGTATGTATTTGCAATACATACAAATCTGCTCCTTCAGGGAAAGTGCAGCCTTATCCAAATCAGAATGAACCCCAATTCAAATTCTATGTACTAACAACACTGTAATCTTGTCTGGATTTAATTTTAGCTTGTTCTCCCTTATCCAATCCCATATCAAACATTCATCCAATTTTCTTGTCTTTAAAATGGGTTTTTGAACAGAAAACCATAGGTTGAAGAGAATGGTTTTGTGTTCTAGAGGTCAGTCACTATCTTTTATTCAGATAGGCATGTGACTTGCTTTAGTCTTCTCACTTCGTCTGTCTGTGAAATGGGTATCTGAATATAAAATATATATCTAGTGGTTTTTACTCAGGGTTGGTTGGTTGGTTTTTGCAGGGAGGGAATTTCTTGTCTTACCAGACTGCTTTTCTATGCAAAGGACATTTGCAATACTTAGCACAATTGTGATGGACTGGAATGGAGGAAGGGGGGTGAAAATGGTGCTCTCGTCTCCAAAGCAACGCTCTGGAGATAAGTGGAGAAAGCTGGCGCATCCCTAAACATTCCAGAAGATAGTAGAGACTTGTGCCTGGGAACTACTGATCAATCTGAGAAGATTCTGTAAACAAGTGCTACCTAATAAACCTTGCTGATTGAACCTGCACGGTCTCCAGGAGTTCCTTGGGCTAGGCCTGACATCAATAGACGTTTTACAGTAGCACCTGTGAAAATTCTTAAAATTGTAAGTGTACTCACTAGCCCCAAAGTGGTAGAGACTCTGGGCTTATCTCATAATACATCTTTTAGTTATTAAAGTACAAGATTCCTTGTCTGTAAGTAAATACAGAGGAATGTTTATGTTTTAATAAGTGAAATGCTGGGCATTGTTTACAATTTCACAGTGTGGGATCAGTTACTTCTAGTGAATGAAAATGGATTATGTTGCTAAACAGATTAATCCACTTTCCCTGACAGGAGTTTCTTTGATTCAAATCATAATGAAAAGCAGAAAATATGTTTGGTTGTCTGAGCACAGCAATCATCCTGATCAAACAAGGAAAACAAGGACTGGATTTAAAACAAGCATTAGTCCAGGTGATTGAAAGGAAACTGAATGCAAGAGCAACAGAGGGGGAAGAACAAAAGATTTAAAATAACTAGGGAAGAGATGAAAGAGACAGCCCAAGGAGTTTGCCAAAAGACTGTAATTTATACAAAAAGATTTGTTCTCTCAACATTTAAAACAACAACAAAACTCCGCCGACTCCTTTTCCCACACCCACTGTGGAAAATAAAAGCCCTAAATGAAAAGCTACTGATTACAGTGCTGCGAGCTTGTACTTATAGTTTAAAGTAAGAGTTGGAATAAAGCAGATAAAAATCAGCAATGAGCTGGTTTCTAATTTTCTTGGTAATAATGAAGGCTGTGCATGGTGGAGGCCTGCCCAGATGACAAGCACAGAGAAAGAGAAACCCAGCTGTGAAGTCATGGAGGAGGTCGATAAATTACAGGGCTCACAGGAGATTGTGCCAAGCTCCAGGCACATACCTGTTTTCAAATGCATCTCTTCCGAGCGTGCCTGATGAATGCCTTTGTGGCATTTCAAGGCCAACCTAGAAGTGCTGGGGAGATCTGTGCTTACAATCTGCCCTGTTCCTCTGCTTTTTTCCCAGCTTATGAATTAAGTCTAGGACGGTGCTCTGGGGAAGGGAGACTGTTCCTTGTGGTACGATACATCCAGAATCACCTTTAGCCCCAAAAGATGCTCTATATCCTCCCTATAGGAAAATATGACAGGTAGTATGTGTAGTAGAAATCATGCTTCATGTTGATCTCCAAACAAAACAGTCCCATGGAAAGTGGATGCATTCTGATATAATACTCAGCTTGAGTGGTCTGTGTTTCATCAGAACAAAACACAACATGTTTTGAGTGTTCTAGTCATAAGAAACAGCAGGAATTCAAAAGCGATTCCCTTGCCTTGTACCTAAGTGCTTCTTCTGAAATATCTATATAGTCAAAACAGTATGGTGATTACTGCTTTTTTTATTCTCTGCTTCTGTTAGTAGCAAAATGTAATGGTAATTTTCTTTTCAGCTTGGAATAAGCAATTGGGGTCTTCTAAATGTAGGACCCAATTTCATGTATAAAATATGAGAATGAAAAGGCGTGTGTGTCTGTGTGTGTGTACAGTATATAATTCTAAATGTGCGCAAAGTACTACAGTTATAATTAATCTTCCCAGCTAATGGCTGAAATATGAAGTTTATTGTGGACTTCTAAATATCATTGTTAAATTGGGAATTCAACATTTTGGCATTACTAAAGTCATGTGGTCTGAATTCTATATGAGAATTATTTTCACTGTTTGTACATTAAGTCAGTTGATCATATAATATTTGGAGGGGATTTGAATCAAATTCTAGATTCCTTTTGAGATCCCAGTGCCTCCCTGCCCAACTTATCCTCTTGATTTGTAATACACTGAAGAATTCTATGCCCAAAATTAACCTAGTGAATACTTGACATTCTAATAATTCTTCCCATACACTTTCTCTCTTCTGCATAGATTCATGGTATCTTATTCTTGTCTTAACTTAAATGTCAACGTTAAATGAAGTGACATAGGCACTATGATGATTTCATTCCATGCACCTGTGAAGTTAACAGCCTCTTTTGACAATGATACGTATACATTATTCAGAGGGTTTTTGAATGCAGCTTTGTGGAATATTAATTAACAATTATTAACTTTGTGGAATATTAGGTAATTAATTAATAATGTTAATTAATAAGCAGAGGGGACAGAAGATAGTAATTCTTTTCATATCAACTGGGACTCACTCTCTAATATGGGATACAGCTGTTGAAAAAATTGTTTCATACCTAGCACACTCCCAGTCAATCCTGATTTCCAGATCTGGGCAAGCATACGTGCAACTCAGTTCAGCTAGCAAAAATGTAGCTTGATGTTTATTTATTTATTATTTATTAAACATCAGTAAACATCAAAAACAGTTAACTGGCAAAATGGGACAAAAGGCAGGCAAAAACAGGAAGAGAGATATACTGTAAATGACAAGTGATAGAAAGGGCAGAGGAGTTAATATCAACACACTCTCTATCAAAAGGCACAGGATTTTCGAGAGCTACTGGAAACAAAACTGTGGGTAATTAAGCTGGACAGTTCCAAAGCCTTTGGTTATTCCAGCTTTAACCCTTTATATACTTCAGTAGTAGAACAGAGATAGAAAGTAGGACAGCAGGTAATCCCTTCTCTATTCCATACCATTAAAACATTTGGTGGATGGGGGTGATGCATCCAACAATATCAAAAGCACATTAGAGACTTGTGCATTTATTAGAGGTTAACAGTTAAAGAAGTATAACTCTTTATGAATCTCATTCATTACTTTAGTGATAGAGTCTTTGGTTTTTGCTAATATATGTGCCACTGAAAGAATGCTTTTATTAAGTTGTACTAGGCACCAATACTAGAAAACAGGACCGAGTGCTTGTAAGGCATTGGCTTTTAACCTTGAACACATTAAGCAATACAGTTTTCTTTGTTATACAAGGGAATACGTATACAGATTCTAGATCAATTAATCAACAGCTTTCTTTTTTTACCCTTATTCAAAGTTATATAATTCCAACCTCTCAATACATGATAAGATATTCTTTTTTTGGAATTGCTCTTTTAGGATATGTTTACTATCTTCATGTTATTTGTTTCTTGTTAAGGAACTGTGTCTACAATTAAATCTTTGGAATGAAGCAGGCTTCTGGCTTTAATGGCCAGGAAACTATCGATTGGAAAATGATTACAACGGAACTCATTTCCTTCTATGGGAGATAAATATCAGACCTTTAAAACAGACTCCTACCCGTTAGTTTCAATGAGGTAAATACTATAGTCCTTCCTAACACTAATACTTCTTCTGTTTGATAGGTATGTACACTAAAGTTTCAGTGGCTAGTTTAGCTTGCAGACCACTGTTTTTTCTTTAGCTATTGTACACCCGTGTTCAGGATGGATTTATACCGGGCCATCAAGATACTTGGTCCAGGCAGATAATATCCAGTGCAGAAAAAGAGCATTTTAAAATATATGCTATCTCAGTTTTGGGCTATAATTGTGGTTAATTATAAATACATTAAATAGCTCCCAAAACATCTTAACTTTTTTTTTAACCAGGAAAATGCATGCTGCAATTGGAAATTATTTAATTTGTTAAATAATTATGTATTTTTTTCTTCCTAGCATTTTTCCCGCAGGTGCAGGGTCCCCATTTTTTTTTCTTCAGATCAACCAAATATTGATCCATTGGTTCTGACAGGAACTGACTGACCGGCTCATCGCCCGAGCCTGACATCGGCGGCTAAGAGAGAATGATTGGCCCAAAGTCACCCAGCTGACTTTCATGCCTACAGCAGGACTAGAACTCATAGTCTCCTGGTTTCTAGCCTGGAGCTTTAACCACTAGACCAAACTGGCTCTCTTGTTAAATAATTATAAATGGAATTATAAAATTACTTGAGAAATTAAATAATTTCCAATTGTAGCATACATCTTCCTGGTTAAAAATTGTTCTGGGAGCTATTTAATGTATAAATATGGTGACTGGAGCACAGGGCAGAGGCTTATTTAATTATGAGTGCTGTGGACAAAGAATATTTTTTGTCTCTGTTCATTCATGATTCCTGATGTAACTGATGGGGTTCATCTATAGCATTGTCAAGTATACCATTTATCAAGCAGTAATTGGGTGTAGTAATTGGGTGTCATAATCTTTGCAGAGTACTTAGAGAGGAGCAAACAAATATCGCTTGAAATGTACCAAATTCCTTTAACAGAATATAATTTCCTTAGTATGAATTTTATGTGATACTTGGCAATAAAGACAAATCTAATTATCCAGTATGGAATCTCAAGGCTGACATGCATCATTTCAAACTTTCTTAATGGTGTGTGGGAGGGTAATCTTTCCTGAGGTCCGTTGAATCAAAAATTAGCATGAATTTTCTTTTCTTTTCTTTTTTTAATTAATAATAAAGGACATTAATAAATCTTAGTATTTTAAACCTTTCCATTCAAAATATTGCACAGCAAAGTACTTTCCTCTTTCTCCTCCCTTAAAACAAACACAGATCTGCATTAGTGTCTGAACTTAACAATGAAAATTATGTATCAGCTCTGATTGTAATCTTTTGGATTCAAAGTGCTTGCTATATATCATTCATTCATTCATTCATTCATTCATTCATTCAACTGATATGGCCACCCATTTAAAACAAGTGACTCCAGGCGTTTAACAACAATAAGAAACCAGCAAACAACACAACAAACAAGCAAACAATTGACAGCTCAGATAAAACAACACAACAAACCTAACCATCAATACAAATACAATGCAAATGTTTAAATAAAACTAATTCACAGGCTCCAACAGACACTCTGACCTTCAAACCCAGATCACAGCCATGTCTTCAGGATTTTGCAAAAGGCCCACAGGATTGGGGCCAATCTGATCTCCAGGGCAAGTGCTGAGACAGAAAAGGCTTTCTTTCTGGGTTCCCCCAGGTGGCATATAATGGATGGGGCCCATAACATGCCTTTTCTGCCAGATCCAATGGGATGGGTAGACATGACTGGGGAGAGGAGGTCCCACACAAATAACCCATGGACTCCATAATGCCATGGAGAGCTTTATGGGTAACCACCAGCACTTTTAATTGAAGCAGAAGCATACTGGCAACCAGCACAACTCATGGAGCAGAGATGAAACATGCACATATCAAGAAGTAGCCATAACTACCTGAACTGCTGCATTTTGTAGCAATTGCAGCTTCTGGAAGTTCTTCAAAGGCAGCCTCATGTAGAGTACATTGAAGTAGTCCACCTGGGAGGTGGCTAAGGCATGAGTCACTGTGAGTAGAGCCTCCTTGTTCAGGAAAGGGTAAAAATGGCACACAACAGGAAGCTGCTACCTATTCCTTGAACAGGAGCTGTGAATTGAGGAGTACCCCCAAATTGTGCACCTGTTCTGTTTGGAGTAGTACAATCCCATCCAGAATAAGAGATGGAGAATCCCCAGAACTGAGGGGGGGGGAGCTAGAACCCAAAGATATTCAGTCTTGTTGAGTTGAAGCCTGTTCTGCCCCTCCATGGCATCACTTGTAACACTCCATGTAACACTTTCTATATTGTTATAAATCCTACTGTATTCACTGAGACTGTCTTAGAGAAATGTAGAGAGGATTCATGGAATAAGTAAACTTGACCTGAAAAAATACAGGAAGAGAAAAAGAAAGGTATTTATGTGGCTATTTCATTCTCTGTTATTCACATATTTTAATCCTGTACCTGAATTCAAACTTTATTTTTTTATTTCAGAACCTGGGGAAATAACACACTTTAAACAAGATAACCATAAATGCTAGTTAAAGATTCTGGTTTGTAACCACAATGACCTGGATTGAGATGTTGCATTATGCCAAAACCACATAAACTCCATTATGAATAATGATGTTTAAATCTATCCATGAAACTAATCTGCTCCCAGTTCTGTTTCTGTGGATTAACCTAGACTAATTTTTCAAGAATGGAGACCCCACTTTATTTTAACCAGTAATTAGAACTGACTAGACAAGTTAGATGACATGTTTCTCTAGCCAGCAGTGAGCTTAGATGTTTTGTGTAACATTTGCCAAGGATTTGTATTTCTTTGCAGGAGAACTTAATTAAATTAACTGGCTGTTCAGAAGGACCAACAAAAGAAAAGTTTAGTATTTGAGGGAAGATAGATGAAGAATGAGATCTTAGGAAGTGTGAAAAGACTTGTTGATGCTCAAAGAAGATGCAGCAGCCAGCTGTGTTTTCATATCTATGTGGCTCTACAGGTAAGCAAGTTAATTATTCCTGCTGTGTCCTTGAAGTGTCTGGGTAACCGAGGATAGGATAGAAGAGAAAATCAGCTATTCATTGTGGAGTACCCTACATCATTTTAGTTTCCTGTCAATTTCCCCAGTAATAAAGAGGTAATTAAATTTGTTAGCCTATTCAGCATGAAAGCTATCCAGCACTGCCTTGAATCCTCCAAGCTCATGAGAGCAAGTACTAATTCCCTAATTAAATATGTTTACTGGTTTCATGCACTTTCATTTGCTACAAGAGCCATAATGAATTTCTGGATTATTTATCTATCTGTATAAAGTGAGGAATCTTGTGAACTGTACAACATTCTCTAATGCATTTGCATAATTTAATATTCTGGTTGGAAACATAATTGATAGTCGTTAGAAAATCATTTTAAATGGTTTAATTCTCCCTTTCACAGGGTATGTAAACATAGTCAGAATATTCCTACCACTGTTTTGCCTTATGGCAAAAGCATGGCTGCTGTGTTTCCAATATGGTGTGTCTGTGTGTGTTGGTGTATGTTTGAAGGTCTTTGAAAATACATCCCCTCTTATTTTATGAGCTATATGTTAAGGCCTGTTTTAACCACTTAGGATGGAACTAACAAAGGAGGAGGAGGAGGAGGTAGAGGCAGGATTTATATTCTGCCTTTATTTTGTACAACTCAAGATGGCCAATGTAATCCTTCCACTTTCTTTTTACCCTGCAATAACAATCCTGTGAGGAGGGTTGGCTTTAATAGAACCTTCCTGCCTGGTCCACTTATCCCTCTGGGGACTGCAGAGGGCTCCCCTCGCAAGAGACTCAGGGAGGACAAGCCAGAAGCCAGGGCTTTTCTGCGGCACAGCTTCTCCAAGGTCCGTGTGGCACCCTCCCTCCCAATATTTAGGAAGGCAGCAAAAATAGAACTGCTCAGGAAAGCTTTTAATGAGTGGGACTTATTGTTGGGAATCATCTCTGTTAGTATAATTGTGGGTTATTTAAGAGGTAGCAGTATAATTTTTATTCAGTATTTGATTACATGTATTATTCTCCTGTATACCCCCAGGAGTTTTGTTGGCAGTATAAAAGCAAGTAAACAAACAAAGAGTGAAGTGTCAGCAGCACAAGACAATCCTGCTTGTATTGATACTGAAGATCAATTGTTTCCAATCCAATCCATGCTTTCAGTTAAGAAACTGGGTCCACATGGGGTTCTTATGCTGTGTCCCATTTTTTTCCCCTCATTGAAATCATTTGCAATTGTGCCTTTAGTATCTGGTTTTTAAGGAGTTCTTATCCATCTTGAGCAACTTTTTCCATTAGTTTCTCCTGCCATGAGAAGTCATGAATTTATTAAAATGTGCTTTTTTGAAATCCATGATATTTAGCTTTCTTTAAAACCAAAAATTCCAGCATCACATGGTCACTTTGCCCCAGTGTTATTGCTATTTCCACTTCCTCCACTTCCCCATTGATTAAAATAAAATCAAGGACAGCTGATTCTCTTATGCATTTCTGAACCTTATCAAGGAGAAAGCTGTCATCAAGACAAGTTAGGATTTTTCTGGAAGTACCATACTGGGCAGAGTATGTCTCTCAACAGATGTTAAGGAAATTAAAGTCCCCCATCATCACAATTTCATGCATCTTTGAAAGGTCAACAGTTTAGTTCTGAAAGTCATCATTCACATCTTTTTCTTTGTTGGGTGGGTGATACACCAATGACAATATGACTTTCACTTCTTCCTCAGTGTCTCATCACTCAAATGTGAAGATGGTGGAACTTCAGACACACCTTTTCAGTAAATTGGGTTTGCTGATCTTGCCTGGGCTTGGAAACTAATCTGGATCAGACCTATTTAGTATGTAAACAATGATAATCATGTAATCTCAGGCTAGGAAGTAAAAATCAACCCCAGAAGAAAGTAATGGCAACCCTTTTTATATTGTTGCCAAGAAAACTGCATGGTTCTGTCAATGATCTCATCCAGAATCAAGCTCAACTCAAAGGAAACTATCTTGATTGTCCTTTTAGTTGAAATAATTTTGCTTTTTCCCACCGCTATACTACTTTGTATTTTTTTATTGTTATTTGTTTTTTTCTTCTTTTATGAATCCATTATTTCATTTTATTATATTTCTGTTCCTTGATCCATTGCACCCTTTTGGGCAGAAAAGTGAACTCTGATTAAAATAAGACAGTGAAAGAAAATTTACTGATGCAAAGGGCCCAAGTGGGCAGTCTTAGGCTTTGTATAGATTCAGCCTGGTTACTTTAAGAAAAATCAGCTCAGTGTGGATATTTCTTTTCCATTCCCGCAGGCTATTTTTATTTATTTTTCTCACAAAGGGAATATAACATTACTTGCTTGTACAACTGCCATTAATTTTCTTGCCTATTGCTCATTCTTCCATGCTCCTGTAGATCTTGTTGTTGCTGTATACCAAACAATGTCTTTTCAATTCAAAATTCAAAAATTAGGTGTCTTTCCTTACAATTAAATGCATTCCAATGACAAGTAAGGTAACAATTATTATTTCCTTTTGGCATCCACCACCTCTGATAATTAATCTTCAGACAAACAGTAGAGGGGGAGGAGTTGCTGAATCTTTTGTCAGTCCATATACAATAGGACCAGGATCAGCTTTATATTACAGAATAGAGTTTATGTCCTTGGAGCTATCAGAGGGTTGCTATTTCTGTTATCTTCCCTATAAATAGATATCATAGTACTATGGCAGAAAAAGAAATTGCTAGTTGTGGAGTCTTAATCCAAGGACATTCCCTGCATAATATAGAAGACTGTTGATGTTCCTTCCTCCAATCTTTACTCTGATTGTTGATTCTTCAAATTCCAGCTTTCTCATGATTGCTTCACCATACAGGTTGAATAAGAAAGGTGAAAAAAAATGCAAACTTGCTGCACTCCTTTCTCTATCTTGAACCAATCAGTGTCTCCATATGGTGTTTGCACAGTGGCTTCCTGATTTGTGTACAGCAACTGCACCAACTTGACCAGATGTGTTGGCCCCCTCAGGTTTTCTGGTGCTCTCCACAGCTCGTCATGATCGACACAATCGAGGGCTTTCTTGTAGTTAATAAAGCAGAGGTAGATATTCTTTTGATATTATTGAGTCTTTTCCATGATCCAGAGTAGATTTGCAATATGGTCATGAGTGCCCGACCCCCTCTGAAGCCAGCTTGAACATCTGGTAATTCCCTTTCGATGGTTGGTGCCAGATGTTGTTGTATGATCTTAAGGAGAATCTTGCTAGTGTGAGGGATGAGGGCAATTGGGTGGTAAATGGAACAGTCCTTGGAGTCACCCTTTTTTGGCAATGGAATGAACACTGATCATTTCCAATCCTGTGGCTGTGTGTTCATTTCCCAAACTTTCTGGCAGAAGGCTGTGATGGTTGTGGGTGGTACAAGCCACAGCAATTCTGTGGGGATGGTATCAACATCTGGGGTCTTGTTGTTTGGCAGCTGGCTCATTGCCCACACAACTTCTTCCTGAAGGATGGCTGGTTCTATTTCTGCTACCTTTTCCTCATCATCTTGAGGAGGCTGGGCCTCTTTGCTGCTGGCATATAGTTCTGTATATTGTCGCCATCTGTTCTTGACACCTTGTGGTCAGACAGTTCTTTCCCTTGCTTGTTTTTGATGATGCCTTTATGAGCAGTAAATGGTGTTTGAATTCTTTTGACTTGCGCAAATGCATTCCTGATGTGCCCCTTCATGCCGTCCTCTTCTAGCTGCTTGCAACGCTGGTCCCAGTAAACCTGGTTGTCTCTCCTTGCTGCTGTTGAGAAATCTCCTTGCTTCTTCCCATTTGCCTGCTGCTTTGGGTGCTTTTCTTCGCTCGGCTATTCTGATGGTTTCATCTGAGAGCCACTTGTGCTTTTTCTCTGGCTTCCTGTATGGTATGTGTTCAACTGCTGTTTCAATGATGGTCAATTTAATTTCTTGCCACAGTTCGTTGGGCATCTTCTCAATAGTATCCAGCAGTTCAAACCTATTTTTCACCTCAACTGCATATGTGGAATGGATTTTGGTGATGTCAAACTTCTTTGGTGATGCTGTCTTTTTGACATTGCATAATTTAACTCTGATCTTAGCCACCAACATTTCATGATCTGAACCACAATTGGCACCCGGATATGTCCTGGCACCAAGAACTGAACTGGTCCATTGATGGCTGCATAGGACATAGTTGATCTGATTATGGTGCAGTTTATTTGGTGAGGTCCAAGTGTATAAGCGACTCTTGTGCTGTTTGAACCAGGTATTCATGATTCAAAATAAATTTTCATGGCAAAATTGTACCAAACCATCACCTGCATCATTCCTCTCCCCAAGCCCAAAGGTGCCAGTGATGCCTGTTTCTGCTTTGCTGCCAACTTTTGCATTAAAATCACCCAGTATGTAAACAATGTCTTTTTTAGGCACTTGCTTCAAAGTTTTTTTGATGCTGGCAGAGAAACCCTCTATTTCAAGCTCCATTGCATCAGTCATTGGGGCATAGACTTGGACAACTGTTATTTTGAGGGGCTTGGCACAGATTCGGATGGTCATAATGCAATCGTTTACTGTCAAGAAGCTTTCCACTGCTTGGGCAAGTTTCTTGCTTGTGTTAAATGCCACTCCATTTGTTTTCCTGGTGTCATGTACTGAGTAATAGATAGTGAATACTTCAGAGTGGAAATAGCCATTATCTATCCAGTGTAGCTCACTGACGCCAAGGAGGTCGATTTTCAACCAGGCCATCTTGCATCTGGTGATATCCACTTTACCCTGGCTCATTCCTCGGGCATTCCATGTTGTCTTCATGCAGCACAGACCCTTGCTTTCACCAGTGGCTGCACCAGCAGCTGGGATTCCTGGATTTGCCCCAAGCATGTCATTAATGCCTTGATTACTCACTGCAGGTCTTTGCTCTTCCCCACTAGCTTGGGTACCTTTTGGCCTGGGGGTCCTACCATTGGGCATCATATCTGAATCATTTGAGAGCCTTTCCATAAAATTTTCTTGGTGAGGTTTTTACAAGATAGGTTGCCAGGTCTTTCCTCAACCCTCCCCGTTTACCTGGGCGTGGGAACGGCATGCAAGTGTAGGACTGGGTTGCATATTTATATTATTTTCAGTAATTCTCTATGGAGTAAGTATATTTGGGGAAGCTTCCTTTCCCCCCTCTCAATTCTCCATCAGGGAAGAGATTACATTTCTTCTCCAAGAATTTATCTACAATATTTTCCATTCTGGGTCTGTCATACATGTGTTCTTGATGAGGTACTTACATGATTATTGACAATCATAATTCACTCTGCTCTTTTTCCACCTTTCTGTATTATTATGCTTCAGAACAGTCATCAATCATGCTTTTATTTTGCATATTCCTGGTTAATTGTCTATAACAGAATGGTCCCTTGATAGGCATTAAAGTTAAGTGTTTGGGGAAGATATCTATTGAAAATTCATTCTTTGGATATACCCAGTGCCAAAGAATTCTTCTGTTGCAAATATGTTGGACTTTGGGGGAGATGTTCATCATATTCCTGACACCCTGTGCTACTTTGCGCATCTCTGATTGCATCACTTTCCAAAGAGACCCAGGTATTGTAATTTTAATTAAAATTTTCCCCAGGAACCCTATGAAATGTATATATTTTTTGTTGTTATAATGTCTTTGCCCATTGTCCAATACATTAGTAACAAATGTACTATGTTATTAATGTATTGTAGCACATATTAGTAATATAGTAAAGTTAGCAATTACTACAGAATTTGCCATCAAGTTATAAAGATGTAATTATTCTGTGAAAAGGAATTAATATGTTCGTGTGTGTATGTATTTGTGAGTGGGAAAGAGTCAATATGTGTCTGTCAAACTCTACACAATCTCTGTACAGACCCTCGCCCTCTGTGCTCCCTTATCATAGAACCCTAGGGTTGAAAGGGATCTTGGAGCTCATCTCATCCAACCCCCTGCCTGGTGCAGGAATCCTCGTATCATTCTGGACAAATGGTTGTCCAGTCTTGCCTTGCCTTGCCTTGCCTTGCCTTGCCTTGCCTTGCCTTGCCTTGCCTTGCCTTGCCTTGCCTTGCCTTTGGAGCCAGGGAGAATAAATCTACTCCCTCTTTCCTGTGATATCCCTTCATGTATTGGAATACTGCTATCATGTCTCCTTTTAGCCTTCTTTTCTTTAGGCTAAACATATCAAGTTCTTTTAATTGCTCTTCATAGGATTTATATGGGGACTCATCCACTTACTCCATATTCCCATTTGCTGTTATAAGCGTTGTGAAATGTTTATTTTACCCAGCTGTAAGTCTTTCCATATATTTTTGGACTTAATGTGGAATCCAGTTTGCACAATATTTTATGCTTGCTTATCCACTATGATCAAATCTTTCTTTGTGATATTATCATGGTTTTGTTCCTTCCCAAAACTTTAGTTTCAGTAAGTACGTTGCATCTTGCTGACGTATTTTAAACATTTTGTTGACGTTTTCTTCCTCTATCTCTCTATTTGATCACAAATTTAGGAATTTATTTTAAGGATTTTAGTTCTGATTTAGATTTGTTGAAACTGTCACATTTATTTAAAAAATGTCATGCTCTTGAAGTTTTTGAATGTAACCTATTTTAGTCAACTGATAGTTAAGGAATATTATTTCTTTCATAAACTATTCCCAAACCTTTGAAATGTTAAATTACATTTTTTCCTGATCTGAATCTGCTGAATAATAACTGTAAATGGGACAGTTAAATTACTTGCAATGCTTAAAAATAGTGACTTCTTTGGAGTAACTTCCAGCATTAATTTGTTGCTATGAATTGATTAAACTAAATTCCTTTCTATAATCTCTCCATTCATCATATATTGGTATTTTGAGATATTCCGTCTTTCAAAAATTATCACCTTAAATCCATTTTTATAAAATCCCCATGTTTATTCCTACTATGTTGATTATTATTCAGGTATGAATGCTTTTTTTTCAAATTAGGAGTTAACAATCAACTCAGCTTTTATTCTTAGTAAACTCTACTGTGGAAAGTGGAATGCAAATCTTTAAATGATCAATAGTTTCTGATTAAATGTTTTTCCTTTCACCCTGTAGGCACTTCGTCCAACCTCAGCTGACAAACTGACCAACAAAATTTTTCCAGTTTTGAATCTTCTACTTGCCTGTAACATAAACGTCATCACAAAGTAGCCCTCTGGCTTTAGCAACACATTTCTGCTAGAAATAGCTATTGCTTAGAAGATGTTCGTCATAACTCCTTTTTCTTTGTGCTTTCCCATCATCCCAGTTTGCTTTTTTTGCTGCAGAAACTGACTCCTCAAGGGCCCAGGGCTTCCAAGCAGCAAGGACAGGGAACAGGTGACAACACTTGGCAGGTGTCAGGACTCCCCCTACCATCAGTAGATGCAGATCAAGCCACTCCTCACTACAGTACAAGAAATGTCAGTGACTGAAATGTTGAAAATAAATCCTTTTACTTTTGATTTGTTGGATACAATGATCTATTTCAAGTATGTCGGGCATTTTGCCTACAGTTTAAAATGTAGAACAATTAGTCATTTTTAAATGGTTGTACCACATTTGTGATGTTACAGCCATTGCCATAGCAACAACTTGCTTCCATGTGCATAAAGAAGGGGAGGAGAGGAAGTATACAGATGTGCTATCCCAAAATGAGAGGGCAGGATTTTTCAAGAATTTCAAAACTAGGCTAGAGCATTAGGGATTAACTGCAATATTTAATCTTTATTTAAATGTTGCAAGTACTTCACATTCCTTTGCATCTAACTTCATAACATGCTCCTTGACAGGCTGATGTTAGAATAAGTAAACGCTGTAAGTCAAATCTCCCTGAATCATGAGAAAAATAAACGTTTGTTGTAATTACATGGTTAAAGTGTACAGCAGGGATTCACAACATGGCACCCTTCTGTGCTGTGCTGTGCTGTGCTGTTCACAACACTCCCTACTGATATCCATAGGGTTTTCACAAAATAAAGGGTTGAAATCTCACAAGAGCACCAAATATCAAAACTAGAGTTTTGATAATGATGTAAGATTCCAGGTGTTCTTAAAATCATTTTCCCTTCCCTTAAGTGCGCTATTAATTTTGCTTTCACTTTATATTTTCCTTGCTTCAGTTGTAACTAGTTAATCCTAAAGCTAGGATCCAAAGTGACTGAAAAGTGGTTTCTCAGGTAATGCGCTCCTAACCCTGGAGCTTTCAAAGGTGAGAGTTGTAATTGGGCAGCCGGTGTTTAATGTAGCCCTTTGGTTAGAGGAAGGCACATTAGGCAACCATAACTGGCAGTCTATAAAGAGACTTTTCCAGCCAGCAAACTATTTATTTAATATCACCTGCTCATCACATCACAGAGCTTTCTCTCTAGCCTGCCCTCTACATTATTGGATGGAAGACATTATTATATTATATTATATTATATTATATTATATTATATTATATTATATTATATTATATTATATTATATTCCTTTTGCAGATCAAACTTGTCCCTTTGCTCTGGAGGAACCTAAGACCCTAACCCATGTGCTCCTTTGATGCCCTCTCTAGAGTAACTTGCATTCCCCCCTTATACTTATATACTGGCAACAAAAGTCCCTTCTATCCTGAACACAATTTTATTTGTTCCCTGCTGTGAGACCAGAACCCTAACACTATTAGGAGAGTTGCAAAGTTTCTCTCAGCTGCTATTGTCCTACACAGGAAAATTATTTTCTTAATTTTTTTCTCATTTTATTAATGTACAATTTTTACTTTGTTCTCTTATGTTTCTTACATTGCATTTAGGTCTTATCTCCTGTCACATCTTATTTGTCAACAACCAATATAAGATTTTACTTATACACACATACATACAAATTCATGTCCCTATATATTCATTTAATAGTATAATACTCAATAGATGGCATTCTAATATGTTACAGTATTTCTAGTCATTTTGTTTTTAGACTTAGGTTCTACTTTTAATATCCTGCTATCCATACTTACTTTATTGTACTACAGCAAATCCCATACGTACTCCTGTTGACATCTTAGAAATGTTTCAGATTTTAAGGCATTTTATTATTCTTTCTAGATAATGTCTATGCTTCCTTTCCTATGTCATGACTTCCCACTTTGTTTTTTTAATTTTTTTATGATGTTGACTGTTTAATTTGCTAGTCAGTGATCGTAATAAATGATGATGATATCAACCAGCTGATGGATGAAAAGGTTATTTAGCTGTCATAACATGTAGTAGTAGTTCACCTTGGATGAAAAAACTAAGCAGAGACAGGCCTGATTAGTACTTGGGTAGGAAACTACTAGAAAATCCCAGCGCTTTAGGCTAGACTGAGAAGTAAAAAATAACAACAAACCCTCAGAAAAGGGAAATGGCAAACCATTTCCATATTGCTGTCAAGTAAATAATATATGTTTTGAACTGAACTGAATTTACTCTGTAATAGTTCAGTCTTGTTTTGGTGAAAGAAAAGTTAAGGTACTAATATATAAAAACTTTGGAATTTTGCTCCATGGAGTCTTAAGAGTTGGCTAGAGGTCTGTTGACTATTTAATTCAATCTTCTGAATAAGACCTTCTTAACAAGAGAGGTGTCAATCTTCTGTCTGAAGGTCCTCAAGAGAGATAGGATTTTTCTTAAAAATTTTGAACAGGAAATTAAAAAATATAATTCCAATTAAGATATTGCTCTCAATATTTAACATGGCACAAGTATTGGGTCTTATTATTTGATATGTGAAGATTGAATTGTACATTCAAAGAAAATAAAAGCTTTGCTAGATGGAGAAAAATACTGTTGGAAACTATGTTGACAATAGACAATAAAATAAATATACAACTGCAATGTACTTTTAGCACACCAAGGAAGGCATCTTGAAAATAGACTATAACTGTCTACTGTTTTACTCTCTTCCCTGGAAATGAGCATTGGAGTAGTGCGAGACTTCCTGTAAGCTGGAATCAAAATCTAAGGCATAACTTGTTCAAAACTATTCAAATCACATTTGTTTTTACTTAAGGGAGAGTCCATGGGAAAGGGGCAATTCTTACACTGCACAGGTCTGTTTACCATTGTCCTCCTTTTGTGATTGATTCTCTGGAAGTAACATATTTTGAGAAATGGAAACTAGCTTAGCAGTGCATTCATGTGGTAGAAGATTTGCCTTTTCTGTCTTGATTGAAAGCATTCCAGTTTCATTCACAGGATCTGCTATTGGTGGAATACTTAGTGTCCTATCAAGCAATCCTGGAGATTTGTTTGGAGTTGCAGTATGCCAAATATATAAGGCAATATATTCTCTCCTATTCACCTGAAGATTTTTTTTTGGCATTGCTGAAGGGTTTTTTTTGGCAACAAAGTTATTTCAGAAATGTTGAGGATATACCGTATTAAGTTGAAGACAATGATATTGGAAGCAATAGATATTTCTTCCTCTGCCTGGGATCCAAAAGGTTTGCTGCCAGATTAACTGGATGAGAATAAAAAAATTGAGTCGCCTGATGCACACATTTCCAGCTGAGGCTGAATAAGGCAATGCTCTGCCTTCTTGTTTCAGCTCTCATACTGTAAACAAGTGTCCTGTATTTTCCCTAAGAGAAATATGGTTTAGTATTCGCTAATTCAGTGTTCATCATGATTTTACAGAACATATGTACTGCAAATAAAGAGACGCAACTGTATTCACAAATAGATGTCTTTGGGTATCATTCCATCCAACATCACAGTCAGTGGATTTAGCTTGACTTATATTTTGTATAATCATTGTTTGAATTCTATTGTACTCTCTTACTAAAAAAAAATGGGATAAGCAATATTGGGATGGTAATTTATAAAATGATTAAATTAGACTATAATGATCTTTTCAATTCCAGTTTTCATCACAGAAAGCAGGTCATCACTTGGAAATGTAGGTCTAGCCAGTATAATGTTTTATCTGTCTTTAGTTGTACTTCTCTTGACATTTTTTCAACAAAGATTAGTTAAGAGTAGTAAATTAAGTTAGTTATTAGAGTACATATTTATGCTAGGTCTGTATAGATAGATATGCATATAGATATACACATAGTCTTCTAAATATACTTTGCATTACAGTATATTTGTATAGTAATAAACAGCATTATCTTTACTCAATAGCTGTGTGTTTGTCTGGTTCTTTCCTACCATTCCTACCCTCTGACAATCTTGTTCTGAGATAAAGAGTTTGACACTCATAAATGGTTTCCTTGGAATTCTCAGATATTAAAAAGAATCTGAACAAGATCCAGTTTTTACAAATTTACTTAGAACTAGTAGAGCATATAAGTAAATATAAGGGATTTGCTCCTTTTAATTGAATAACTTGATATGTGACTTAACCGTTGCATACTATCAGTAAGTTTTGGCTTAGAATATACATAATCGTCAATAAAACATCATCAGCATACAATAAATGTTGGCTTTCGCTCCAGCTGTTACACTCAAAATACCTTCTGTTTAAGACAGACCAGTGCTACCAATACCAAATTAAAAATAAGAGGAAATAAAGAACAACCTTGACAAGTTCCATAAAATATTTTGATAGATGAGGAAATAAAGCCATTTGTACTCAGCTGAGTACCAGATATTAAGGGAAATTCCCCAACAATATTTTGTGTAACCTTTGTGTCGCACTATACGTGACAGGACTGTTTGCTACAACTCTTTGAAGTTTGAATGAGTGCAAAAATTATTTTACTACCAGAGTGAGTTTTTCTTCTCACTTCTCCATTTTTTCCCTAGAATATTAACCATAATTGTCTGAGGAAGAATTCCTGGGACTATGAAAGCTTCCACACTGATTTGTGAAGCTTTAGCTGTCTTAAAAATACAAACATACTTATTGAAAACTTATACTGAAAAAGCAAATAGCTTTGTGAAAAACTCTTGACATAGATTACAGGGAATGTGTCTCAAAATGGGTCTTCTTTACATATTCAGCTTAAAGATATATTTTAAATAATCACAGAACACCAGATGTGTGGTTGTTTATGCCTGAGGTTTAAAGATAATTTCAGTGCTTTTAGAAGCAAAAAAATTGAGGGGCCATTGATTTTAGCCATCAAATCATACTCCCTGCTCAGTGCTAGATTCCAGATTAAAGCATCCCTGACAGATGGTTGTGTAGTTTCTGCTTGAGCACATCGAATGAAGGGAAGCACACTGCTTCTCTCAGTAATTGGTTCCACTGTTGAATGGCTCCTACTGTTAGGAAATTTTCACTAACGTTCAGTCACAGAGTCCTGGAATTTAAAATCATTATTTTATGCCCTGCAGCCTGGAATGACAGAGAACAGGCCTTGACCTTCTTCTATGCAACATCCTTTAAAATATCAGAAGAGTGCTATCATGTCCACATCAGTTATAATCAAGCCCCCCCCCCCCCTTCCTAGGGTTTAGTTTCAAATTCTTTTATAAACTTCATTGGCCTTCTTTGAAAGTGTTACAGTTTCTCTGAATCCTTCTTAAAATGAGGTGCCCAGATCTGGACACATTATCTGAGATGGGGTCAAAGCAGAATAGAGTGGAATGATTACTTCATGTGATTTAAAAATTACCTCTCTTGATACAACTCCAAATTGCATTTGCATTCTTTGCAGCCACAACAGGTTTCAGGTTCCTATTTGCAATCAATACTAAGATCTTTTTCACAAGTCAGGTATCTTCCATCCTATACTTAGGCATTCAATGCTGGTTTCCTAAGGGAAGAACTTTGAACATGTCTGTGCTGAATGTTACTTTCATGCCATTTCTCCAGCATATTGAGATCATTTTGAATTTTATTTCTGCTTTCTGGCTATCCTACCCAATGTAATATCATCTGCAAATTTGATAAGCATGCTTTCCCCTTTGCGTTCAAATCATTAATGAAAGTATTAAAGTGCAGAGGACCCAGAATAAATCCTTCTGGCATTTACTTTGACACCTAAGTCTGATTGGCAACCACCAATGAACATTCTTTCAATTCAGTTTTTGAGCCAGCTATACATGCATTCATTATCATGCCATCCAGCCAACATTTAGCAAGCTTGCTAGTCAGCAGGTCAAGTGATCAAAATCTTTATTGAAGTCAAGGGGTACTAAATATACAGCATTTCCCCACCTGACTACTGAAGTACCAGTTTAAAAAATGAGATTAGTCTGGTAAAATTTGTTCTTGACAAACCCATCCTGATTTCTGTTGATCACATTTGTTAATTAATTTTAATATTTTAGAGCTCTATTTAGACTTTTTGATGATAATTGGATAAGGTTACTTATTTGATTTGCTCATTACTAAGACATGGGTTATGGGATGAAGAGTTTTATATTTCTTAATTTAGAGGGGTGAAATTGTTTAGTACTTGTGATGAAAGTGGGAAATAATTTTCTTAAAAGGGGGGATTTTTTTTTTGGTATTCTTTATTTTCTTTTCCTCTGTATTATCTTTTATTGTTCTTTTAAAAACCTTAATAAAATTATCTGTTGATCACATAGTTCTTAAACTGATGTTTGTTGACAGATTGATCTCCCCCAGAATCTTGCAAAGTATCAATGCCAGACTGACTGGTCTGCAGTTTGCTGGATCTTTCTTTCTTTCTTTTTTTTGAAAATAGGGACATTTGCTCTTCTCTAGTCATTAGGCACTTCAGTAACACAGTTGACCAAATTTGAGACCAAGGAAGTTGTGAAATACCTTATAACCTAATAACCTAACTATTTTTTAGGCAGAGTGAATCCTTGTGAAGTATTTTGCTTGCAGAAATTGCTGTAACTTGTAATGCTATGTTAAATAGTTAGGCCTCTGTTATGCTAAAATGTTTTGCCTCTCTTGACATGGAGGTGTGAATAAAGCCTGGTGGGATTATAGGATCCAGACAACCTGAACAAATGTAAACTGCATTCACAAGAGAAAGAAATTTACAACCAAGATTAATTGAGGGTACAACAGTGGAATACAAATGTCACATATGCATTTAAACCTTTTGGAAGAGCTGAACTGTCAGATGTGGGTACCTAGCAAAAAAAGAAGATGCAAGCCGGATGGGAGAAATGGCTGGAAGCAGGATTGAGAGGAAAATTGAGATCTAGGAGACAAGGTGGGTTTCATGAAAATTTTTTTGAAACTGCCAGAATATAACAGAAGAGTGTAAAATTTATAAACAATTCTGGAAAGTCCAAAATTGTAAAAAATTCCAAGGAAACTTTGAAAAAGTCCAAAACAAAGTGAGGAGAGAAAAAAGCATAATGCCAATCATAAGAGTTCAGCCAGACTATTAGCTAAATCCTTCACTACCCTAGGATTTTCAGTACCCTAGGATTTTATTTATTAGTAGCCATTCAGTATCAATGCCACAACTTTTGTCCATGGCAGAAACTTAAAGATAGCAACACTGGAAGCAAGTTTTAATCAACTTTAATTCAAGATTCTGTTTCAGCAATATTGTTTCCATATGGCTGCATTACCTGGATTTCTACACACATCTCTTCTCCAGATATTCAGTATGAGCGTTTAGTGTATTTTCATGTTGAAATCTGTTTTAGCTAAACTGAAACTGGGCACCAATTTGAGAAGATAAAATAATTTTAAAAGACGTGAATATTAGCCTCCTGCTCATTAAGAGTCTTGAGATAATGTGTAGAATACTTAAAACATACTGTATTCTTTCTTTCAAAATGAGAGGATGTATAGTAAACCTAAAGGAGCAACAGCTGCACTCAGAAGATAGGAACGCCAACAATGGGGTGGGGAAGTTTCAAGCCATCCCAAAGTGTTCTTTCAAATGTGGTGAACTCTGCCAAATTCTGCACCTATTTTTGCTTTTTGTCTTTTCATTGGTGGGATGAAAAGCACTTGATCAAGTCCCTTTGCCACTTTGTGAATCTTCTGCCTATCTTCCTCTTGTCGATGCTTCAGCTCTGCCTTCAGTCTTTCTACTTTCTTTTTTAGATCACTGATCACATCTGTGGCAGTGATTCCTTCTGTAATGGCTTTGGTAAGTGCTGCTGTTCTGATAGTATCCATTTTACTTTCCTTTAAACACTTTCTTTTAAAAACTAGTCTATATGGCCCATGCAATTTATTGATTCTGCAGGTACTATTATTGCAGTTAAGGTCAGACAGTTTCAGCTCCACAATTTCTTGTACTTTTCTTATAGCCGTACAGAAATCCTCCTCTCCTTGTTTTTCTCGCCTTGTTCTGACCTGCAAAAAGGAAATTATAATTAGGTTGGTAAATGTAGACTGTACAATTGCAAGAATGGTATGGACACCACCACAACCCGCCCCCCTCCACACAAATCCTGATTAATGGATAAATGGTGCCACATTTCCTCTTCTATGATTCTGTTTATACTCAGTAAGGTCTTGCTATCTGAAATTTTTAGATATGCACAATTTGGGGCTGTTTCACTTGACATTTAGGAACAAACTACAGGTACACAAAATATACATAATGTGGTTGTAATAATTTCCTATTATTATATTATAGCAAAGATAACATGTTTTTATTAGTGATATGCAAAGCATTTTAACCTCAAAATTGCCACTTCAGATGTTCTGGGTTTTAAGCAAAAAAAATAAATAATGCATAGTTGAATGTTTTGAGGCCAGAATAAAATACTTTTTTGTTCTGATTAGCTGGCAGCTTCAAGCCATGCAATTTCAAACATTATGTTAGGACTGCACTTAGATTCTTGTTCCTTTTTTCAATTTTTTTTCAGCCTAACCAGGGTAGTCATGTCCCTGCTGTTATTGGTTTAAATTAGATGGGGGATGTTGTAGGGCCTTGCAGAGAGGACAACATGGTTAGGGGTAGGGGAAAGCTCACAGCTGAAAATTTGCTGCTCTGTCTGGTTAGTTACTACTGTTTAAAAAATTCATTGCTATAGGAAAGTTAAGACTTCATGCTGAGATATATGTTATACTGTTCTTGATTGTGGAGGCAAAGGATGCAAAAAAAGTGGAGTTATGTTTATGTGTACAACAGTATTTAACACACAAATGTTGCTGTAGCTGTTGAGGTTGTGTAAATGAAAATGCAATGCTTATTTACTTGATTTACTAAGATTTGGTCTATGTGCATGCACTCTGCATCTCTTGTGTCCCGTTGAGCTTCCAGAGTGCATTTTAAAACTTCGAGATTGAAAAGTTACTCACATTATTCATTAAAAATATTTCTATACCCCAAATCATACAACTCTCAGTGGTAGAAGAATCCCAAAAAGAAATCTCTGTAATATAGTCATTCATAACAATAAGGGAATCCTGGAAGAAGCAGACGATCTACACCCATTTCAGTTAGGTTTCAGCCTGAGTCATAGCACTGAGATGCCTTTGATCATACTGGTGGATAACCTTTGGTTGATTCAGGATGGGTGTAATGCATCCACCCTAGCCTTCTTTGATCTCTCAGCTGCCTTTGATTCCATTGACTGTGGTATCCTCCTGGGCCAGCTTAGGAGGCTGGGAGTAGGGGGCATTTTTTTGCAGTGGTTCTCCTCCTTTCATCATGGCAGGTCCCAGTTGGTGTTTGTTGGGGTGATCAGTCTAGCCCCAGTTGCAAGGTGCTTCAGGGCTCTGCCCTCTCCTCTTTAACATCTACATGAAACCACTGGGAGAGGCCATCTTTCAGCACAGAGTGCAGTATCATCAGTAGGCTGATGATGATACTCAGTTGTACATCTCTGCCCCTAGCCATCCTGATGAAGCTGTCAAGGTTGTGGCCACCCAGATGGGGAAGGTTGTGGCCGCCCGGATGGGCTTGACCCTGCCAGAACTGAGTGGCTTTGGCTTTGGGCCCCCTTGGCTCCTGGAATTGGACAGTTTCCATCCTTCCATCCTCTAAGTGGGTAGCACTTCACAAGGGGGAAAAATCTTAAGCAGGCCTTCCCAGATGATGTGACAGGATAGACAGAATCATTATAAACAAGGTGATCCTTAGAGTAATTTAGCGCTAAGCAATGGAGGACTTTATAGGAAATAACCTGCACTTTGAATTGGGCCCTAAATCCTACAATGCAGTTATTATGTATAACTACTGTATAGGTCATATCACCCATTAACATTTAAAATACAATTAAAGCAGGTGACCTTAATTCAACTTAAAAAAAAATTAGTGAAACATTTTGAAAACCCCCCCCACAATAAATAACTACAAAAAGAAGAAAAGGAAAAAAGATAAATAGGGGATAAAAGGATAAATTATCAGTAAATAAACAGGGAATTTACATCTGTCATAAAGTTTAAAGTGTGGTATTTCATTAATTGATTGAATAGAACCAAGTACATTGTGTCACGTAAAAAAAAAATAGAAATCTCTATAAAACTCTGAACAAGATGTTAATATCACTACTATTTATCATTATTCCAAAGATAAATGCATGTAATCATATAAATTCAACTTTAATTTGAATTCAAATGTTTAAATTCAATTTAAATTCATTAAGTTCAATTTTCCCTTTATCTGTAGGTTCTTGGAAAGCATCTATTTTACTCAGTGCTGATGATATCATTCTTCTCTCAAAATCAGTCAAATCTTTGACCAGAAATTCTTTATCCTTTAGACCTTTTCTTATTTATGTAAGTGCAAAGTAACCTAGCTTTTCTCTGTGCGTGTACACAATTGGTCTGGAACAGGACACTATATTATCTGCTTCCTGACTACATCATACTCACTCCAACACTTCAACTTTGATGCACTTATTGTCAGCTCACTTTGTGTTGGCTGCAATACCAGACTTTGTTTCTCATGTAAAATATCACAATCTGTTCTTCTGTGAGATAACCTTTCAATTTATTTAGGAGCCAGTTTTTCTACCCTTCCTTTAAGCTGTTCCATCTGTTTATTTTCAGTGACTGTTTCTGAAAGCAGCTCCAACTTGGACTAAGATCTTCCAGTCACCCAAGTATGCTTTCTACTGCACTGCAATGGTTGACACAGTACTGTATTTCTTTTTCTCCTTAGAACAAAAAGATTATAGAGTTACCTCTTTTCCTTTAAATGTTACTTCTCCACCTTATCCCTTTTATCCTGCCATATGTTATCCACCTCTTTGTAATTTCTTAGTGTCTTTGACAAAGATCATGTATTGGTATGTATTTCAAATCTGTTTTCAGTTACTATTGCTTCCTCAATAGCTATCAGGTTACTTTCACATTCTAGAGCACACTCCATCTGCTCTACTTTGTTTTATTTTCAGCTCACCACAGTCTGATTTGATTCTCTTCCTCTTATCTTTCTTATATACCACTTCTCCAGATTACAAATTAACAGAAATTTGCCAAAAGCGCAATCTAACTATTCACATACAACAGTCAGACGCTGAGAACACACTGGTAGTAGCTATAAATCTAAGTGTTCCAAAGCTCTTTTTTTGAAACAAGCCAGTTTTTAAATTTATTTTTTCTTTCTCTCAGCACAATCATTTATCTTCCAAGCTCCTCTCCAACTAACATGCTTGCCTGAAATATTTATAAAGTAACATGTACCCTTCATACAGAGCAATCATGGCTGGAATCTGCAACGTCACCATCTTTCAATGTAAAATAGGAATTATTCTGCAGGGTAGAACCTGCCTCCTGCCTGGCCACTGCATTTTATATGAGCTTTATTTTCTAGACCATTTTCAAAGATAGCCTCCTGTAGAGTAGCAGTACATCACGGGACAATACAGGCACAAGTTGCTGTTGCCAATGCCTCATGATCCAGGACAGACTGTAACTGCCACATCAGCCAAAGTTGGAAAAAAGTCCTCTAGCTGCAGCCTCTACCTGCACTTCCCTACACTTCGAGGTCCCAGCAAAGGTCATGCTGTTTCATACAATGCTGTTTCCACAGATCAGGCCTGAACCTCTACTGAAGAGATTCTGATACTTGATTTCCTCTAAGATCCTCTGTAACTAATTATTCATCACTGTCTCACTAATCTTCCCCCCAAAAGGAAGTTGTCCAATATGGCTAGATCAAGACATACCAGTGTTTAGTTTGTTCACACCTGGCTTTTATTATGCAGGAGGTATGAGTAGCATAGCTGCACTGCAAGCCAATTTTTAATATTTAAAAAAAAACAGTAAAAAATGGCAAAGATTATAATTTGACTGTTTCATCTGCTTGTTCTTTCTAGGGAGGGATACTTGATATTTGATAGGAGGATAAGTTCAGATAAAAGCCTTGGGGCATTTATTTACTGAACTGAGTCTCTCTGTTTAGAATGCAAGATGGGGAAACGTTTCTGAGAATAAAGTAATTTCTATCCAACAGGGGATTACCTGTTGACAATCTGCATGTTGGCTGTTCATTAGCAATCATCATTCTACCACCTCTATAGTACTGTGGTGAAATACAAGGGAGCAAGGGACTTGTTTGGAGTTGCCATTGCTAGAATACTCAAAATGTTTAAATTCCAATGGAACATTTTATGTGACTTGGGTTTTGTTATGCAGGAATACAACATATTTTATGTATGAGAATGTTTTGAGTGGAGCTCTTTTATTCCAAGCTTGAAACAAAACACATTTTCCATTTTTACATATCTTTTTTATACATGATATTGATTTCTTTGTTAAAAAGTGTCTCAAAAATAAAACCTATTAAAATATGGACAGTTTTGTAAGTAAGCTCATTTTCAACACACTATGTTGGTTTATTCTTTCTTTTTTAAAAAAATTGATACATATAGGCAGTCCTCATTTAATGGCCACAATAGGGACTGGAAAATTTGTCATTAAGCAGGGTGGTCACTAAGTGAAACATCACATGACTGCATCCAATTTTATGACATTTTTTGCTGCAGTTGTTAAGTGAATCACATGGTTCCCCATTGATTTTGCTTGCTGGAAGCCAGCTGGGAAGGTCACAAATGGCAATCACATGACCCCAGGACACTGCAACCATCGTAAATGCAAGCTGGTTGCTAAGCGCCCGGATCACAATCATGTGACCCCAGGGGTGCTGTGATGGTTGTAAATGCCGGTTGTAAGTAGCTTTTTTAAGTGCCATCATAACTTCAAATGGTTGGTAAACAAACGGTCGTTAAGTTAGGCCTACCTGTATTAATACATTTGATAACACTAGTAAATCTCAATTTTAAATTTGTGCAAATGTATTCCTGCATTAGCAAAATTTTATGTAAACCATGGCTTAAACTTCCCACCCAGAAAGAGGTTGAAACAGATTAATGAAGAAAAGCATTAGATGACTAAAAAGAGGAAGTCTTAATTCCAACTGGATTTCTAACAGACCTTACCTTTCCATAGCAAGCCAGTTTCCTGAGGGTTCTACGCTCACGTAACTCCTGGCACAGAGTCATTAGATCTTTCTTACATTTGTCAAGTTCTTCAATAATTCTGCTGGCACTATGGCAACCCAGGTCATTACCTGGCAAAAGACAGTCCTCGCCACACATATTCTGTTTCTGGGTATCTTCTGTTACCATATCTAAAACAGTCTCCTGTGAGATAGGAGGGAAATT
Organism: Python bivittatus; assembly: GCF_059951505.1. NCBI lineage: Eukaryota > Metazoa > Chordata > Lepidosauria > Squamata > Pythonidae > Python > Python bivittatus. The sequence goes on from NW_028277098.1 coordinate 1,314,978, forward strand.
CCAAAGTTTTATTAATTTTTCATAATCATAATCTGTTCGAGGAATTCAACGACTCATTTATCTTACAAAATGTAATGTAATGTACATTTTGTCCTATCTGAAGATTATATACAACCTACATATGTAAATTATATGCAGTTCTTGAGTAGCAGATTCAACTGGAAAATACTGGAAAAATGTGCATTACTATCAAAAAGATGTCCCCAACAATACTACAATTAATATTATTAGACTACAGTTCAATACATGGATATGTATCACATCCAGAATTTGGGTTTCTCTCTGCAAAAAGTCTTTGTTGTACTTTTATATGACTTCTAAATTAGAACAGTTTTATCCATTCAGATAGAATTTACTGTAGTTTATAATTTCATTCTGTGATTTATAATTTGTTTAGACCTTAATCACAATGTTCAGGCTTTTAAAATGATATTATTTAGTTATTTACTGTCAATTAATGATATACTGGAACATGTTAACTTCTCTGACATTTTAAGTCCCTTGGTTATTCTTTTCTATTTTACTCATTCCTTTTTTGTTCTTTTTCTTTGCCTATATATATATTTTCTTTGAAAAGTCTATATCACACAATTGTTTGTGTGATATAACTGTGTTAACCCAGTTGATACTAATTAAGAGCAAGTAATTCAAACCTAAAGTATCTAATATATGCTAATTATAATATGGGAAATACTTGACATATATCTCTGTCTCATTGTCTTAGGAATAGCTCACTCTAGAAATTAGGCCAAATATTTGATTGATTTAACTATTTTCTGCAAGACCCATCAACTGCAACCAGGTACAGAACAGGAAGGCAGATCAGAACAAGGCAAACAAGAACCATCCCTTGGAGCACATACAAACACCTAGGAATCTGTTTTAAGTATTCCGGCTGGAGCTCCTAATGGTCCATCCATTCATGCACAAATCAAATCCTAATTACCCAGGACATTTTCTTCACTTCAGCAACCAAATTTAAGACACAAAAAAAGAAAACATTTTCTCCCTGTTATTGTAAACCATTGAGGATTGGAAACTCTTTGATGATCTAGCAATATATTCTGATCTACTTACTGTTTACCTCTATATTACTTTGTGGTAACAGATTTTAAAGAAATCTGAAGCTGAAAAAGTTCACAGTAAGCAGAATCAAGTGCACTTGTTCCTGAATTTTTTATCAGAGATAAAAATGGGACAGTGCACATGGAAAAACCTAGAACAGAAATCTGGGTAGATTCCAAAACAGATTATGAAGACTTTGATCTGTAAGTATGTTGAAAACTATGTTGTGATTACCAGAAACAGCATGGATTTGTCAAAAGCAAATCTTACATCTCTTGTCCAAATTTACACTTATTTAAAATTCCTCTGTGAAACAGATATTTTGCATCTCAGAGTCTGCTGTAGCTGGATTACCCATTCCCCTGGTTATTATAATCTATGTTCCATGAAAATGATTCCTGAAGAGAAGGGTGTCCAATTGTCATTTAAAAATACATGATTATATATTTATCATTGATAGTTGGCATCGTGCGTACAAGTTACCATGGTAGTATTCTGAAAAATAGGATATAAATAACAGATAAAGTATACTGTATAATGGATGAAGGAGTATTCAAAACTGTTGTACCATTCAAGCAAGCAAAACTTCATGGTACTGGTTCTACCAGGATGTGACACCTAAATCAAAACTCAAAGGCACGGTTCAACTAAACACATGTATAGATAGCAAATTATCCATTGCTTTTAACCTCAACAGGAGCTCTACTGCCTACCCCAAATATAGTTTTAAAATCCGTAGTATATTGCCCAGCTTTAATTAGGCACTTGACAAGAACCTAATTGATATCTATACTGATAATTTTGTCCAATTTTGGAGGGGGGGTTACAAACTATCCTTGGCTGAAAGGAGAAATTTAAAAAATTGTGTAACTGTTTGTAAATTGCAATACTGAGCCATACCATACCATCCAATGCCAATAAAGGGGTTCCATAGGCTTCCACTTCAGAAATGCTTCTAGACGGGAGCAATCAGATTCCACAAAATGCAGCAACTGAAGAAATGAAGAACATAGTCTATCTAATTATTGCGATATAACAGAAAGTAATATGGCCTCTGTAAACTAATAGGTGTGTCTAGCAGTGCAAGCTTTAGAGATCCCTGTTAGATCAAAAACACACCCACAACTGATCTGTAGCCTAAGCCCTTCTATGTGTACAACAGTAAGACTATAGCCCAGTCACTGCTCCCCTGTGGTTAAATAGCCACAGAAAAGTTGCAAGAGTCTTTTGTTCTTCTGAATTTCCCTGAATGGGGTAAAAGAAAAAAAGGAATCAACCCCTCACTCTACCTCTGCTCTCCTTCTACGTTGTGGGTTAAAATATTCCAGGACTCAAAAAGAGATATGAACCATACAGACTTCTAAGTACAATGAGCAACTAGACACAAAGTGGTGTTTGGGGACTGATTTTATTTAGTGTGTACTCAAACCTCAGTTTTCTTTAAGCTAGCCTTTTCTTGAGGACCAATCACCCTCTTTTTTAAAAGCCTAACACCCATCCATGTGTCTTAATAAATTCTAAATTGTATTTTAAGCAGATATTTCTGATGCCAATTTGTCTCTGTGGTGGTGGGGCTTGTAACCTGGTAACACACATCAGAAGGTGTAGACCTCTCCAGACTGACTACTAGATCCTTGCTTAAGATTGTTTTTCTCAATTAGCAGAAAGGTGAAAGTTATTCTTTCTTTTGAACTTGTTTCTATACCCCTGGTTGAGGGGAAGGAAAGGAGAAGACAACTTTCAACGACCAGCTGAAGGCATAATTTCTGTATCACCCTGGGTTATGCTGGTTAGGTGAGATAAACCAGTGGTGAGAGTTTTACATCTTATACCCTAATCCCAAGGTATCTGAAATAAGATTCCTAAGAATAGCCAATACAAATAATATTTAGCATGTATATAGAATTCTTTCTGTGTTACATAGATTGTTGGTAGTAATTCTAGTAATCAAACTTTAGGAGAGGTCAAAGACCCATCTTTCATAGAAAGAGAGATGAGGCTGGGAAACAGTTGCATATCTAAGGATATGTAATGTGTATGAGGACAAGAGTAGATCTGAACTAAGGACCTGTGATTCACAGCTCTACAGGTAATGCTCGCTTAATGATCCTAACTGGGACCAGAATTTCCATCACTAACCAATGTGGTTGTTAGGCAAAACATCATGTGACTACACCACTTAGGAACCGCAGCTTTGGTAGTCCTGGTTGCGATCGTTAAGCCAGGACCTCAGGCTTCTCCTGCCTTGCTGTGTTTGCCTCTTCAATTCCCCCCACCCACTTTTCTCCCCCCCCCCGCCCCCAATCTCTGCCTGGCCTGCCTTTCGCAAGGCAGCTGCCAGCAGGGCCAGGCCAGGCACACCACATCATCAGTGAGAGGAAAAGACGGCGAAGGTCAGCTGGGGGCAGCAGGGGCAGCGGAGTGCAGGGTGGCCAAAAGGGCGGGGGGGGGAATAGGCGGGGGAGAAGTTGAAGAGGAGGCAAGTGCAGCAGGGCAGGACAAGCATGAGGCCCTCACCTAACAACAGTGCAGTCCTGGCCTAACAAATGCAACCAGGACTACCGAAGCTGCCATTGTTAAGCAGTGTGGTTTCACCTAATGACCACATTGCTTAGCGACAGAAATTCCATTCTGGGATTACCTGTATTTTTATTCTAATGCTGATTTCTCTTTGGACGCTTCTGGTTTTGTTCTATTGTCATCAGTTTATCCTTTCTGTCCTTTGACTTGATATGTACTTTAGACTGCTTTTGCTTTAAGAGGCTTGCCCTCTGCTATAGAATTAGAAATCTTTTATGCGGCACCAGAGCAAAGAAAGTGAACACTATCCAACCATACTGGATGAGTAGATTACTGGTAGTTTTTAAAAGATTTATTTTAGCAATGTAAGCATGTCACATTTACTCAATCATTCAAACCATACATACCAAAAGACCCTTTTTGTCATTGGCCAAGCAATGAGGATGCCCTTAAGCCCTTCCCCTTGAGGGGCGGGGAAAGAAGTTCCACTTTGCAAACTAGTAAAAACCTCAAGATGCTCAGCTCAACCTGTAATGTAGGCACCTCTTTAATAACAAGCACTGCAAAAGACTAACCAAGATCCTTTGGAGCCATACTGTGAAGTTATTCATCTCAGGTAGAATACAGTTGAGGCTAGGGAATTCTACAGACAGCAAGAGTTCTCTGAATTACTAACATACCATCATGCTATAGAATGAGGATTACCTGCTCATATTTGTCTGGCTGTCTTCCAATATCAACTTCTATGACTGAGAAATGGCCAATGACAGGGTCAGAATGAGAACCTACTGTGTAGGAATGCACCTGGAGAGAGAAATGTGATTAGAGACAGGGATATAGAGATATACCTACACTTGCTTGCATGTAGGTGTATTGTCTATAAGAGCAACAATGTGTTATGATTAATAGATACTTGAGACAAATAACTTTCTGGCAAGTTTGTCCATTTCTAAGCAAAAATTGAACATGAAAAAAGGGTAATAAATAAAGCATGTTTTTAGCTTCACATTTCTTTTCCTGGAAAGAAAATATATGAATGAACATTTAGCTGATTAGAGTTTTAGAGTCAGAATATTTGTTTCAGTTTAGTGAAATGAAAATTTCCGAAGTCATCACCTAAATATTCACTTTGTGTTATTTGATCACCTTGAAAAATATAATAACTAAAAATAAAAATGAAGCTTCTTAATGGTTCAGAACACTAAGAGGAACAATTTTATGTGACACAAAAATAACTCTGAAAACGAAAAGCAAGGAACTCAGAATAGGAACAAATTTTAGATAGAAACATTAGCTTGTATTTCTTCTATTTTGCTCAGCATCTGCTCTCTTGAAGAACTGACACTGACACAAGATGAAGATAAAAAGTGCCCATCTAAACTGATACTACAGGTAGTACCAATGGAGGTGAATATGTATAGCCCAGGGTTTGGTTTACTTAAGATATTTTGGAGGGCTTTAGTTGGTTTATGTGCTACGGAGATGCCATGTGGCTGTAATCGTCTGTTGGTGGTTTCTGAGATGTTTCTGATGTATGGCAGTGTGATCCTTTTCATAGCTTGTGTTGTTGTGTTGTAGTAGGTTGAGTGGTCAGGCCCAGTAACACAAGAAAAAACAGGAGTCATATACAACATACAGTGTAAGGACTGTAACAAACACTATGTAGGACAAACAGGCAGAATGCTGGCAGAGTGCATCCATGAACACCAACTAGCAGTCAGAAGACATGATGAAAACTCCTTAATCTCACAACACATGGATAGACTTAACCATAGTTTTAACTGGGAAACTGTCAGCATTTTAGACCAAGCTAAATCCAAAAATGCAAGGGAATTCTTGGAAGCTTGGTATTCAGACAAGGCAGCAATCAACAGACACATAGATTAACAGCATCTACACACTACTCAAAAGTGACAATAGAAAAGAAAACAAAAGACCAGAACATCTCCTCACCAGCAATCATCACCCAGATAAGAAGAGATTATCACTAGGCACACAATCAAGTAGTAAACAAGGAACTACCAGAGGAACAAAACAAAACCCCCACCCCCACCAACACTGGCAGGGCACGCCACAGTATATAAATAGAGAGCAAACCCCATCCCATTCTAGCACTTAACATGTTACCCAGCCAGGTAATGAAATGTTTGCAAGAAAAGAACCAAGCTTAGAGAACCCCAAGGAGTCCACTACAGGTAGTCCTTGATTTATGATGGAAATTGGAACCAGAATTTCCATCACTAAGTGATGCGGTTGTAAAGTGCAATTGCATCACTTAGTGATGGCTATCCTTGCAGTCCCAGTTGTCATCGTTAACTGAATCCCACAGTTGTTAGGGAAGGCAACTTCCTGTTGGCTTCCCACAACCATGTCAGTGGGGAAGCTGGCAGGAAGTTACAAGTCCCAGGCAGCTTGCAAGCAAGCCGGCAGGCAGGTAAATGGTTGCCGCTGGGTGGGGGAGGGCACGAGGGGGTGCGTGAGGGTTCAAAGGAGGCGTGGCGAGGCTTGGGGAGGTGTACGGGGGTGGTGCAGCAAGGGTTGGGGAGGGTGCGTGAGGGTGGCATGGCAAGGGTTGGGGAGGGTGTATGAGAGAGGTGCAGTGAGGGTCAGGGAGGGTGTGCAGGGGTCCACAAGCATCTGGTGCAGCACAAGCACAGAGGGGCTGGGGGACAGTGCACAGGCTGGGGAGACTTACCCCAGCGACTTGCAACCTTCCCTGCTGGCTTCCCCATTGACTTTCTGGGGAAGCCGACAATAAAGGTCGCAAATGGTGATCATGTGATTGCAGGGTGCTGCAACCAGTTCTAAGTGTGAGAGAGTTGCAAAATTCCCAGATTGTGATCATATGACCGTGGGACAGCTGGAACTCTGAGGACTGATCATAATCACCATTTGTTCAGCACTGTCGTAACTTCAAACAGTCGCTGAACGAATGGTCATAAGTCAAGGACTACCTATAGTCACTATTAGATGTAGAAAGCAAACATTGGGGAATGAAAAAAAATAATTAAAAATTACAGGGCAAAACAGTTTTACAAATGTAAAATGGTTAGTGGAATAATATGTACTATAGTCCAATAACAATATATAAGATTTGTCTCTACTATTGCTGACACTGATAATAGAAAAGGCAAGAGAAACAATGAAATTATCAAGCTAGAGTTCAGGGGTGCAGAAATAAGAACAGTGGCAAATGAAAAATGGGCAAGTCAAAGGTTACATGTAATTTTGCATCATAGAGATATAAAACCATATATACTTTCAGAGTCTCCTTAAAGAAGCTGCATCTTTTTTGGGACTTGCACAGTAGATATTCAATACCCCCAAAATATGCTTTTGAGTTAAAAAGCCACTGACAGCTCCCAACATCTGCTATAAAAAGCTTGTTCACATGGCCTTAACTCAAACATGTATCTTCCTGGGATCATGGTATTACTATGTGAGCTCAGAAAAAGATGCTGTTTCTGTAAGGAGACATTGACAGGTGTTGTATGTGTGACCATGCCCACTATGAAGCACCTTTTCTGCTTTGGATCTGAAGTACAGCACATCCCTAATATGATATATGCCTATAAAAATATTTTAGATTAGCAGCAACAATTATTACATAATCTCTCTCTGCCTGGTACTATAAAATTGCAAGTGACTAAAAACAAAAAGGAATAGTGAGGCAGACTTTTGGACACAATGTTAGAAATATCATTATCTCAAAACAATTCACAATCATAGAAACAGGGTTGTCAATGCAAATATGTAATTAAGGGGATTTATAAACAATCTTCATTGTTTATAAATCCATCAGTCACTGATTAAATTAGCCCTAGAGTGTTGTATTAGCCGTTTCAGATACAAATCAAGTATGGTAGATTCTAAAGGGAAATGAAGGCTTTGAACACATTTTCATAGGGCTACAGTACATGAAATAAAACTAATATACTTCAGTGGGCCAGCCAGATATCATGCTGCCTGTAGATAAAATCTCAAAACAATGTTTTCTAATTCTCAGTGAAAAAGTAATAAGGTCATCAAGTGGGAGACAGTTTACCATGTAAACCAAAAAGTTGCTTTGTACGTTTTGTCCACAGATCGTTGCTCAGAAGGTTTAATTGCTCACACAGATAACAATTTTGTGTCTCAGGAGGTAAAGTGATACTAACAGACATTTTGCCCACCATTTTGCTGATGTATTTTTCATTGAAAATCGATTGTGAAACATTAATTTGGAGCTCCGTATCTATCCGAGAGAGAGAGAGAGAGAGAGAGAGAGAGAGAGAGAGAGAGAGAGAGAGAGAGAGAGAGAAAGAAAGAAAGAAAGAAAGAAAGAAAGAAAGATAGATAGATAGATAGATAGATAGATAGATAGATAGATAGATAGATAGATAGATAGATTGATTGATTTCAGGGGTGCAGAAATAAGAACAGTGGCAAATGAAAAATGGGCAAGTCAAAGGTTATGTGTAATTTTACATCATACAGATATAAAACCATATATACTTTCAGAGTCTCCTTAAAGAAGTTGCATCTTTTTTGGGGCTTCCACAGTAGCTATTCAATCCCCCAACATAATTTGTATTATGTTGAAGATATATAAATAAGCCTAAAAATACTATGGCCTCTTGTAGTATGACTCCAAATTTCAATCATGGCTTGGCTGCAAACCAATTCTCAGTTCAGCTTAATGGCTAAACTATGAATTAAAATCTGGAACTATAGCATGTGTGGGAGGTAATGCCCAAGCTGGATGCTCCTCAGGACTCATCATGCCAAACTATGGTTTACTGTTATATCAGAATAAGCTGAATATGAATCTACAGTGGCTTCAGGCTTATGAACTTTCAATCTAGTTTTAGTACCTCATAATCTTTAGAATTAGAATATAAAAAACTATCATCACTATCTAAAAGAAAATATATCCATTCTTCTTGCTACAAATGTTGGCTGAAAAAATATTCAGATAAGACGCAATCTTAAAACCTATTTTATTTTAAAATCTCTTTTGAAAATTATAGAATCAAGACCAGAGAAGGATAGTGTCACAAAATATAAACTATTACAATTCAAGTCCTAATTACCTTATGCAGGAGCTTGCATTGTTCTTGCTGCTCAATGTGACAACTCCGCCACTGGAGTTTCAGGCGCCCATTCAACCACTGAAGGTATTGGACATCTGTTTGGTCTTTAATGTGAAGTTCTGAAGCAAGGCTTTTCCCATCTTGCAGGCATTTCAGAGGAGGATTACACTAGGAAGGAAGATAATAATAAAGTCTCTGAAAATGCTTTTTGCTCTGTACCAACTCAATTTTTCACAGTCTCTAAGGTTACATGAGCTTAGAGAATGTTTCTGGTGATGTTTAGTTTTCATCATTGCCTAGAAATTTTAACACAATTTCTAAATATGTCTCATTACCCAAGAGATTGAGGAAATGTATACATCCAGAGAGCCAGCTTGGTGTAGTGGTTAAGGCATCAGGGTACAAACCAGGAGACTGTGAGTACTAGTCCCACCTAGGCACAAAGCCAGCTGGAAGACCTTGAGCTGGTCACTTTTTCTCAGCCCTAGGAAGGAGGCAATGGCAAACCATTTCTGAAAAACCTTGCCAAAAAAACTGCAGGGATTTGTCCAGGTAGTCTCCAAGAATCGGACACGATTGAACGTATAAAAAAAAAAGCCCAGTAACGGTAATACATGTAGAGCTCTCTTTAGAAAAGTGATACTCTTTCTTGACTGTATTATGTCATAAATTGAAAGGAAATTCTCATAAAAATTATCACATTCAAGCAGCAATGTACAGATACATGTTTTCATAAAAAGAGTTCAAAGTTTCTCCAGAAAATATATATTCAAGATGTCAAATAAAGGAAATATCAAATATGTTAAAATAAATGAAGCTTCCCAGAAGTGAAAATCAACTGACTTCATCAGACTGTCTAAATTTCCTGAATTATTTTATGAAAGATACATACAAAAAAGATTGATATAGGGGATGCAACTAGGAGCCCAAAAACTGAGATTCATTGTCCAAAACACCTGAAGAACACCAGGCTTAACTGCTCCTGATATAAAGTATCAAGTATTGTAGTCTTTGAAAATGTTCCAGTTTGATCACCATCTGCCATCCCCTTATCAACAATGCCTACTTTTTATTCTGTCCAATGCAATGGAATGTTGGAAAGAAATTATGTGGTTTGGGACTCTTCATCTCTTTTCTCAACTCTGAGTAGGATAACTCTGTCCATCAGCAGGATAACTCTCTGAATACTGTACAAAACCAGATGTTGTATGATGGGAGAAGCCAGCAAAAGATTGAATTTGAAAATGGATTGGATCCAGTTTGGGACTGCATAAAAAAAAATCCCCCAATTCATCCCCATGGAAGAGACAGTTGGGCAGTGGGTCGAAATGTTGCTGATGCTCCATTTTAAGCCCCTCTCTTTTCCCTCCAGGCTTTATGTCTGGCAGCCTTAGAGTTAGGGTTGGTTTACACAGGCACCATGCAGACCAGATTTTTGCTCTTAAACAGGTCAGTGAAAAATGCATGAATGTGAAAAAGTAATATTTGCTGTATACTTTTTGATTCAAAGAAAGTATATGTTAAAGTGAACAGTCTTGAATCGTGGAATGTTTGGGGTAAATATGGAGCCTACAATTGGTTGCTGAATGCAATAACAGCAGTGTATGATAGAACTAAAGCATATGTGAGAATAACTGGAATTATTAGCAAATGTTTCAACATTAGCAGGAGTAAGAGGATGTAAGACGGCTCACTGGGTGTTTAATATATGTGTATGTATATGTGTGTGTGTGTGTGTGTGTGTGTGTATGGAATGCTTGTGGTAATGTTAGAGGTGTGATGCTCAGGACATGAATGTACATAAATGCATAAAAGATAGCACAGAAGCTAACAATTCATAAATAAATCTGAGTTTATTTATTTATTTATTTATTTAAAAGTTATTTTAAATGAATAAATAAGTATGAATTATTGAGGATATTTAAACAAGTAAAACTGAGGAAACAAGTTCTGTTAGAATATGGCATCATCACGCTCTTTTGAAGTATATAAAGGTAACAAACATTCTACATTGAGGAAAAAAACTAACTCTCTCTACAATGCTTTTAATATAGAACCAACATGCAGTGGAAGAAGTACCTTTACAAAAATATTCTGTTGTGTTTGAACTGCCACCTATTGGTAAATTAAGTAGCACACCTGCACGACTGGCTTATGAGACAAGGTGTGAATTTCAAAAGGATGACATCATTTTGCAGACTCAACTAAGATATATATATTACTTTTGTCAGAAATCATGACAAATGTTACATTTGAATGGATCAACTAGTACTAGTCTATAAGTAATGATCTGTAAGTAGCCACAAATCTTGGGTATCAAATCATAGTAGATACACTACTACACTATATCTCAACGCAGAAGTCCAGTTTTTGACATCAGTCTAAGTAGTCCTATGCTACAAATGTGTCCGTTCTTGGTTGCAGTCAACATTCTATGCATACTTCACAGCTGTTAAATCCCAAGACAAAGCCTTGTTGCTTAGCCAGCTCACAAAATAAAAACCACGCAAAAGGACAAGAGGTATTTTTACTCAATTAATTATGCAGAAACAGATGAATGAAGCGTTAACGTACTGGCTTCACCAGCTGAGGTATATAACAGTTAAAGCTTCTTTTGGGGGGGGCAGGAGAGGAGAGAACAATGAGGGAAATTTAAAAATGTTATAGATAAAAAATCACTTCATTATTTTATTAAATGTAGTATGCATAATTTTGTTAATTTATAAAAATACATTTGGCTATTGAAACCACAATTCACTGATTGGACTTATTTTAAGATAATAAGGGATATAATATTCATTCATTTTTCCTGTTTAGGAGAAGCAGAGAGGTGAAAAGGTAATGTTGAAAACAGAAGAAACTATCAACCATGGAATAAAACAGGGAAACTCCTGTCTTAACAGAGATTCAGCCATTCATTTTTACAGCCATGATTATACTGTGGACTTATATTCAGTTTGCAGTCAACTATTACTCCTACAGGTATTCCCGCAGGTATTGTTACCAAATCATGTATTCTCTATTCTATATAAGTGGATTTTTTGTTTCCTACATAAAAATTGTATTTGTCCCCGCTAAATTTCATTCTGCTACTTTCAGCTCATTTCTCTACTATATCGGTTTGAATTTCATTTCTATTTTGTAGAGTTAGCCACCCAACTTTGTATCTTCTACAAATTCATAAAAATTCCTTTCAAAATCTTTAATAAATATATCTGTGCAGAGTGCAAAGAACAGTATCTTGTGGCAATCCACTCAAAGCCTCCCCCCACCTTGGATGAGGAACCACTGATTATCACTCTTTTGAGTACAATTTTTTAAACATGTCAAATGTGTCCCTTTAAATGGATGGCATGACAATTAAGTCGATACATAGATGGGTCAAAAAATAACAACTAACTTGTTAATCAGAATGTCATGAGATATTTTGTCAAATGATTTGCTGGAATCAAGATATATAACAGTGCATTCCTACAAACTATTGAAATTTTACTACAATGCACCACAGTATAAAGAAGTACTGAAAAATAACAAAAGCAAAAACATCCTAATGAATTCTACAATATATCCTCATACTATTTGAAATATTTCTACGCAGAGATAATCAACAACAGATGTAGAGAACCCAAAGGCAAAAAAAAAAAAAAGAGGATGACTGCACTTCAGATGTCTTTCAGTAAGGAAGCTAAAATATTTTAAATTAGTGTAACTTCTAATCTGCCTGGAACAACTTTTCTACTTCAGCTCTAAGTAAAATGGTATGCATTCAGTTGTTTTAAGCCATCTGTCTCTTAAACTGTTTCCACAAAACATGCTGGGAACATGTTCATCTGTTTGGAGTACATTAAAAAAAATCCATCTCTATTGCTACTCTCATCAAGCAAAATCAACCGACCCATTCTCTATCTCGTTATTTGGCTACTGGTGAAAATTATTCTTCAACCACTTTAACTCACCATGCATACTGTTGCTTCATCCCAAAGTTTCAATCTACTTAGTGTCAATAACTTTTCCATTAGAGCAATTCTGCAAAGGAACCAGGAAAATGCCAACAGTAGTTCCCTGCTCCCTTCTGAACCATCAGTAGGAAGCTGGTAAAATTTTAGCCTTCTATAGCCATAGTTCAAGGCTGCACATTTGACAAATCTGACTTGGGTACCTAAAGAGGAGATAAGGAAAACTTTGATTACGTATTACAATTCAAAGAATCATAAATTAGTAAAAAAAATAGTGCCAAATGTTAAAGCAAGTAGAATCAAAGTTTTGAAGGCAAGGGGATCAAATTCATCAGCTCAGGAGTTCATTCATTCCATAGCAATCTAGGAGGACATGTTCACAGTCCCCCCTTTTTAACAAACAGTTTTTGACAGTCAAGGTTGGAGCCTCTGGCAGTAACAATTATGTATTAGTCTGTCAGTACCATCTCTACTCCCCCAATACTAAACTAGTGCTCAAAATGAAAACAATGATCTTCCATTATCCCTGAATTCACTGAATTATTAAACGAAGGCTTTGTAGAATTATAAAATTAGAAGAGACCATTGAGTCCAGTACCCTGCTCTGTGCAAAAATCAAATTGAATGTATCCACATAAGATGATTGTCAAAACTCTGTTCAAACATCTCCAGGGAAGAGAACTTACCACCTTTCTGGGTAATTGGTTCAACTGTCAAATTATTGTTACTGTTGATTCTTCTCCTAACATTCAAATGGAACCTGACTTTTTATAACTTTAACCTATTATTCTATAGGAAGTCCTTTCAGGTACTTAAAGATTGCTATCATAAATTTTACAGTTTTTCTTGAGGGAAGGCTAGAGAGTATCACACATGCCTCCTGTTTTGGACAGCATCATTCTTGAATGAGATAATAGCATACAGTGAATTCATGCAGAGAGTAGCATATCACATTACCAGCAGGGCTTCGTGCCAAAGCAGCTCTGCACTTTTTTAGAAGAAACAAAGACATTATCTAGTTGAGTTTGTGTCCTGTCTTAGATGCTAAAGCCAGTTGGGTGACCTTGGGCCAGTTACCCTCCCTCAACCTTAAGAAGCCAATAGCAAATTACTTCTCAAAATATTGCCAAAAAAACTACATGGACTTGTTGAGGCAGTCATCAGAAGTCAAAACAGACTTGAAGGCACCCATAATAAAACAATTATCAGATGCTTGTGAGACTTCATGAGGAAGCTGCCTGAAACAATCCAATCAGGATTTCATGGTCTCAGTTGCAATCACTGAGTTCTCAATACATGTTTGCTAGGCATCAGAGTAGGACATACCCTTGATGAGATCTTACCCTCAGTGTGACAGAGGTAGTGTAATGGTGGGCAGTTGAAATAATTATGGTCATGGTCAAACTATTTCTTGGTGAAGCATTTCTCAAAGCACCAGTGCTCCCCAGCAGTGAGTAAAGACCTATTTCTGGCTGCTAGATTGACAATCCTCATCAAATAGTGAGGCTATCAATATCGTTGCACCTGAGTACTCTCTCCAATGCTGTGGAAGTTGAAGATCTCTATGATTTTCTGAAGCAGGCTGGATACAGATGGAGCACATGTAAGACTTACTAGGTATAAGACTTTCTATGAGGATGACTGAGCACATGCTAAAATTTACTGCTACTGTTTGGCAGTGAGAGCAACAAAAAAACATTTACCTTGCTGAGCCTGGTGCATTATCAAATAGTCACCCAACTGGCATTTTTGTTGGAGCAAGTGCTGCTCCTCCAAAATTCTGAGAGGCTCATCTGACACCACTGTAATTTCAGTGCCAAGCAAAGATTTTCAAAGGCTTCTTAATGTCTGAAGAGATTTTATACTTTTACTGTTTTTACTATTATTAATTCAAATTTGTTATAGCCGTCCAACTCTGTTACGTTTTCTATTTCATGTACCACCCTTCAGACTGAGGCTGTCAATAAATTTTATAAAGAAATATAATAGTTTTGCTACTTTCATTCTGCCTCCCAAACTGCATTCTCACATTCATAGTAATTTGCTACCTGGGTCAGCAGACTCTATCTGTCCTCCACCATGGATCTGCTTCAGCAGATAGTATAGTAGTTTCCAGAATGTTGCACTCTGTTTAAAATAGACAATATTGAAAACATTTGCTGTACTTTATATGGCTTTGCTTGAACCGGCAAACCTTTGTCCCATCCCATAAACTACCAACAATAACAACAAAACATTTGTTGAACCTGGCACAATATGTCTAGAGTCAGAAACCAAGCGGGGTCAGGTCTCGCTAGTACTTGAATGGGAGATCATCAGGAAATATCATGACTGCAAGCTAGACTGGAACAATGGCAAATCACTTCCAATTGATACATCAAGAAAACTAGATGGCATATATGTAATCACTCAAAATTGAGTTTGACTTGAAGTTTGAAATGGCAATGACTAATTAGAGATTAAAGATGAAACTGCAAAAAGCATCTTATGTATATCTACCTATCTCTAATATTGCAAAGAAACTATGGGGAAAGAAGATATCATTTCTTAAAGAAACCAACTATAGTAGTTATAAAAATAGAGGACTAGTGGAATGATATGCCCATCAATTAATAGCAGCATCAAATCTGTCACTGAAATGTTTAAGCAGATGTAATTCAGAAGTTACATTTTCCATGCAGCGATCCTTTTTTACATATTCAAATTGGTTGAAGATTTTTAATGAAATATCCAAAATATTTGTATCTATACCCATAATGTTTAAAACCTGTTTACTTTGTTGTTAATCTTTCATATGCGCTTCTTTCCTGAAATGTTTTATCCTGAGGTGTGGTTATTGTTGTTGTGGTAAAAAACCTAAGAATCTAAGCAATATATGTTTGCATAAGCTTTTGTAGATCCTAGTCCAATTCTAAGGGTCACTGTCTACAAAAGATAAAAGAATAGTAAATTGTTTAATTCGTAAAATACCAACAGATACTGTTCTTTTTCTTAAAACATGGTATTTAATATTTAGGTTTCTTTTATGGCTGCCAGGATTGCTTGTCATTGAAAGTGCAAATATTATCCAATTGTTAAGAGAAAAATAAATAGAATAGGGATATTTCAACTGCAGAACCATTCAAAGCATGTAACGATTATTTTGAAGAATATTGTAACTGAATTAATTCAGAGATATAATTTCCATGTTTCAATGTATTAACAAATGTACACCTGATATCTATATAACAGGGAGACACATAGCTTTTTGGATGTGTCCACAAATGAATATAATTTTTAAATTTCATTAGCTATTTATAGTGATGGAATGTTTTTTGCATTTTATCATGATTTTGCATTTGTTTTATCGTTTTTTCTTGTTACTTGGCGCTCTCTATTCACCTATTACTTAGCAACTTTCTTTTAAAAAGAGTAACAGCGGCTGACAAAACAAATTAGCAGATTGGAGCTGCAGCACCTCGTGTTAAAAACTCCAGCTATCAGTAAGTATGGTTACAATATTTCTGTCAAACAGGTGAAAGCAGCTCCGTGCAGATGAAGCAAGTGAAACGGTTTCCTAGGTCACCTTCCCCTGAACGTAGGAAAGCCATCTTCACGGAAGAGCATCACTGCCTCCGTCACTTTCGACGGAAAGGCTGCGCTGCACCGAACAGAGGCCTTTCCTTGACAAAACGTCCGGCCCGGCCCCCGTTCCGGCGGGAAGGCTTCTAGTCAAAGGCAGCGGTTACCCTACTACAGTGTTTCCCGGCCTCAGCCACATTAAGATGTGTGGACTGCAACTCTCAGAATTCCCCAGCCAGCCAAGCCGTTTGAGAGTTGCAGTCCACACTTCTTAAAGTGGCGTAATATGTGTAGCACAAACACTGCCGGTAAACACAAACTCGTGCCCAGTGCCTGAACGTACCACCCAGTTACGAGAGCGCCCAGGAGCATGTACAGAATCCCTTCCCCTTTTCCCTACCCACCACCTGGGGTTGGTCGAACTTGGCTTGCCGGAAAGTCTCTGGAGAAACGTGCGAGCCAGGCAGGCTCAGGCTCAGCGCTGCAATAGCTGCTGGAAGGCAAGCGGACGCCGGTCGTTGGCGGTTCATTATCTTTATGGCGCTTATTCCCGCGCCTCTCTCTTAAACGCAGCGGTAAGATTCAGGGCTTGGCAGGAACTGAGCGCCAGCGCGTATGCGCAGAGCCGAATCTGAAGCTCTGTAGCTTCCCGGTGCCCTCAGTCACTCCCCCTTCACCAGAGTAACAAGAGGATTGGGCGGAGCCTTTCAGGATGCTTCCTAGTACGTTCGGAGGTTCCTTTTTTAAAAAGTGGACCACGATCTGCTTTTTGGAATTAATGGAGAATCGAACGCTAAGGGAAAGCTGTGATTGGTTAGTAGAGATCGAACGGGCAGAGTCACCACGGGACTAACACGAAGAGAAGCACTTGCTCTTTCTACCACAAGTTTTATTTCGAGTATTTTTTTGTTGTTTAGCTTTTCAACATTCAAAAATTAGGTCACGCTGAAGCAGATTAGCCGCATATTGCAAATGATTTTTTTTGGACACTGGGGCAAGAGTGTTTTGGAGAAATCCACCCAAATTTCCCTCCGTTGTTTTGTCTATATCGATGATACAAATGTCAAAGCATTTTTAAAAAAATTCATGTCTTGTTACACTGCTGTTTGATAATTCAGATTGTATGATTTGTTGCTATAAAGAGGACTGTAAAAGCTATTTTTATTTTTGCACCATTTTTTTTTTAGTATTATTATGTGCCATCAAGTCGTTTTCAACATCCCACTTTTCTACTTGCGGCAATTCTGTATTTTTCTCACAACTGAAAAGCAAGCTATGGGACCAGCTTCATTAATGTGCCAGACCAACATGCTCCCACTCCATCTTGCCACATAAACTTCCACCCTTTAAATTCAAGGCTCTAATCTCAAGAGAGCTGGCATTCTTGGATGGATTGGTCTAAAAATAATCACCAACAAATCAAGGCAATTTGGCAGACAGACATGCCATGATTTGTTGGTGATTCATTCCTAGTTTTGGGAAAACTACAAGCATCACTTTAACTTCTGTTGGTAGTCGCTAACAAGCAGCAACAGAACAAAGAGAAAGTATCTAGCCATCAAGAACACCCTATATAAATAAGGCAGCATTTGGCTTGGCGAGGCAGCTCTTGGATATATCTATCAAGAACAAATACAGTATGTCATAGAAACAGCAAATTTCTATTCCAACTTCACCGTTCAAGATTCTAGGTCTAACTTAGATGTTATGTAACAATACATTGTAATGCCACAATCAGGATGGGATATGAAATTCTTTTAAGCAGAATTTAGTAATCAGGCATAAGTCTACACTCACATTTGCTATATTCACTCTGGCAAGTGTGCTACCACCATCTGGCAAGAATGATGAACTCCATCTTTGGAACGTGTATCACCAGGCCCATAGCTTATCTGAATTAAGGAGATCTTTTGAACAGTTCTGACAGACAGCAGAGCAACACAACCTTTTGGCTTCTTTTAATCAAATTCAGGTTAACTCAAATGCTCTAAGTTGGGAATGATGCACCTCCACAGATCTGGAGTCAGCACTTGATAACAAGATTAGTGTGTGAAAATGCTACTTGTGGCTTGCCAGCTGAAATGAGCCAAACTCAATCTGCCCAATATCTCCTAATAAGCTGCAGCTGGGCAACCGATGTATGGGAAGCCTTAGCAAGAATTGTAGAGGAGCCACTATGGAGAATCAAGGAATCCTGAAAGTTTAGGGAGAGAAAGATACCAAGTGATGTTAAAATACCTCAGACTATTATCCTTGGAAATATTAATGTATGCTTGTATTCTCTATATAGTATTTTCGTTCTTTTTTCTATGAGTCTGAATCCTACCATGCTCTATACCTATCCTTCTGCTACTAGTGGACCAGAAAATGGGGCAAAGGGAAGAACAAGAAAAGAGAGCTGAAGAATCAAACCATCAACTGGCACCACTTAGAGCTGATAAATGGAAATGGACTAAAAAAATATATCACGATTACATGGCTGCTATGAATGAAAGGCTTTATTTCTTTGAGAAAAGAACTGAAAATATCCAACAAGAACGAAACATACAAGGCCAGAAAAAAGTGTGAATACTTATTGTGACAACCAGCATAGATATTTGGATGCACAGAGTATAGAAGATGGAACAATGCATTGGAAAGCTGAGATTCATCTACAAAGAGCTCTTTGGAACCTCCCAGCCTCTTTTGTTTACCTGGCCAGCAGTTAAGAAGAACTGAAAAACTTTATTATAGTCATTATCCAACACAAAGGAAATGATATGTGAATATCTGAAGCGGAATCAACAATATCAGAAGAGTTAGACAAAATACACACATAAATTTTTGGCTAAAACAGTATTAAAAACAGAGAATGCTAAGATGCTTGCTCCAGCTACCCATGTGCAACCAAAAAAAAAAAGGGGGGGATTAAAATTAACAGAGTAGTAAAAATTTGAAAATGGTAGCATAAAATTCAAGTAAATATAGATAAATAAAGCAACAAAATAATCCAGAAGGGATTTGGGGATTATAAACTTTGCTTATAGTAAATGATATGTATGGCATGTACACCCCAAGACCTACCTTCAAGGGTGTAAGTAACCAAGAGTTATCCACACTCAGTTATCCATACCGACTATCCATACTCAAGACAGGTTCACTTGCTCTTAATTATCCTTTGCCTGATTTTGTATGCTACCACACAAAACGTGGCCACCTTGTATGTTTTTTCAGGATGTCAGAAAACAGAAATCGTACATAATGTCAGTTGGTGCATCCCATTTTGTTGGTCACAAGTGGAATAATTAGAGCACTTTTGGGTCTGTATAAAAGTGGCAGTTCAGAAGAACATGTTTGATAGTTTCAACCTGTTCTGAGTCAAAGGGACATGTCTGTAGTGGTTATGGTATCTTTTTGTGCCTTCCTGTCAGAAGTGCTGAGGAGAGAACATTTCATTGGGCTAAGGTAATGCCTCCTCTCTGTGTGAGATACATAGCTGGTCCCATAACGTATCTCAGGCTCTCTCCCATGGGAAACTGAATGGTATTACCAGCTTCGATTTGACTATGTCAAACAAGCATTGCTTGAGAGTGGCTGTTGCTTGGTCATAGCCCAGAGATGATAACTAAGTGGGAGAAAGTCCTAGACTTGGAGGTGTGTGTGTTTCTAGAATGTATCTGAAACTGTACAGCCTACATTACTGCATGCTCTGATATTGCACTTAAGATTCTCTCTCTCTCTCTCTCTCTCTCTCTCTCTATATATATATGTATACATATATATATGTATATATACACACACACATATATATTTTGTATCAGAAATCAAACTGAAAAGAGACTTTTTGCACGTCACATTCAAAGGCTGCTCAGAGTAAAGATACATTCAAGAAGGCTTGTAACCTTTACCAGGCAGTGCCTACAATTACAAAAAAGAGGGAAATGCTAACCACCACAGAAATGTCTGGTGTTAGGAACAAAAAAAGCTGGCAAGCTATTGAGATTTACCAAGAAGGGGATGTTGGGACCAGAAGTGATTGATTTTCACTTTTATTTTTTTACAAAGTAATGATAAAAATTACATGAGTGAAACGTTTAAAGACATCTTAGAGAGTCACCAGAATGGATGCTGCCTAGGCTCTGCAGATCCAGCCAAGATGGTGGATAGCCGAGTAAACAGTGGTCCCTGCCAAACAAAGAAGTGCGATGGAACCGAGGACCCCACGATTTCGTTTACTAGGATCTATAAAGGTAAGAGAACATTCACATGGCTGATTAATGCAAATAGCAACATTAACAACTCACGTGTCAAATACGGGCATGCAAATAAACACATTCAACTTTTCCTTCTGCCAATTTTTTCTAAACATGATTTTTATTCTATCCCCTAGGGAACATTAGCATATGGACTTCATTCACAGATAACACTATGCCTGCTTTTGGTTTAATATGATGTGCAAATTCACTTATTATCACTTAGCATTATGGACAGATAAATCCAACAACTTATTATCCTTGGCTTCAAATGTTTTCTGTGAATAGTATAGTCATTATGATCATGTATTGTAAGCCAGATTTTAAGCACAATTTACTGAATAAACCAAGAACAAGCTAGAGTCACCCTGGATTCACACAGTGCACTCAGCCACATAAAAAATACATACCTTAGCAAGATATATGAACCAGCTGTTGTGAGTTGATATTATGTGTGAATTTGGCCATGTTGGTTTTAACAATAAAATCTTAAAAAATTTTTAAAATGCTTTGGCACTCAGTTGATAGATAAATTCAACTGAATTCAGCCCCAGTTTACAGATAAAGTCATAATGGTCTAGTCAAATAATTCCAGGTGTGTTTTCTTCTATATTTCTTTCCCTTTTCTGGGGAAAACATAGGAGGAGCACAAAACAAAGAACAAAAAAACTTAAGAATAAACTATGAGTTTAGACTAATCTTGGTAAAACAACCCAAATTTTGTAAAACAGCATATGGAAGTCAAGAGAATCAAGGTACAGAGTTCAGAAACAAAGCCAGTCAGATGGAAACAGCTTTGCAAATAATGACTGGATTGTAGCTTTCAATGCAAGGACTCACCTCCTGTGTAATAGCCATAAGCATAGAGCGCTCTTCCAATTATCCATGCTGAACCAAGTCCTGTAGCAACACGCTAGAAAGAAAGCAGAATAGTTATTGCACATGGAAAGGATAATATTTACAATAATGGATATTAAATGGACAGTCGCTAGAAGTAAGATTTATACTGTGGAAGAATCATTCTGGAAAGATGTGGTCACACTAGTCAAGAAAAGTAAATAAAGACAGTAATAAAATGTAAAGCTTACTCCATTATTTCATTTGCTCCAGATTCCTTTTTAGCACCCTGTAACTGGGCAAGTGCAAAGATTATGAAGTGATGCGTTCAGTCCAATTAAACTTGCTCTCATTTATCCTGTACAGCTCTTACCCTTTTAACCTTTCCCTCCAACTTTTCTCTTTATCAAGTTACATTATAAGCTCCTTTGCTAATGTGAATTCATGTTGATGGTTGAGATGATTGATAAAAAGAGCAAATCCATTGGTTAGAATTACCTATTTTTCCCAGTCTGATACATGTCCCTAAGATGTGTTGGCTATAGCTGTCATCAACCTCAATCCAAAAATATTTATTTCATAGACAATATACCAGTTTCTTAGACCCATAACCAGGAAAATGCAGTTTAACCAAATACTAAATTGAAATGGAAGACTAAAAAAGCTATAAAAATTGAAGATTGCAGGGGAGATATCAAACAATAGTTATCAAGCAGATTAATGGCTTATAATCCACATGCTTCAAACTACCAGTAACAACAACTATATTTGCAGAAGTTACACTCATTTCTTCCTATTTGTTTTCTTTGCAATGCAGGAGGTAACAGCCATTTTTTAAAAAACCAATTTGCTATTCAGGATGCAAAGTTTCATACTGATGCCAGATTCTGATTACTGGCATCAGTATAAAACTTTGGATGGATGGGTTGGGATATACAACATTAATTCAAGAGGAAAGGAGTAGGAGCAGGGAGAAACTCCCTCTGGTTTTACAAGAATGCCTTAAGAGGCATTATTGGGCTAGAAAAGATACACCAACCTCCACTGAACAAGTTGCTAATCATATCTAGACCTAATATTGTTCTTACCGGGTAATAGATCCCACTGATTCCAAGAAAGAACAGGAAGGAGGGATATGTTTCCAAGCTAAAAACACAGACACAGACCTTTTTTAAGCATGCTTCATTAATGGGTTTTACTCATTTATACCCAATTAAACATTATACAGAACCTAACATATCCCAAGAAAAAAAGCAGAATATTCTGCTATCCTCGAACACCTTTAGCTTGCCTGCAATCACAGCAGCAAAAACAAGTGAATATAACCCCACTCATCTTGCAATTTATAATTTTGCACTACACTCTTTTGTACAATACATTCTTGGTAGCTGTCTTTCCAAGCAGGTGCTCTCCAGCTGTCTCGAATTACATCTCTCATCCATGCAGACTTTAGAACCTATGATTAAAACTCCCAGTACAATCAAACACATCTGGAAAGTACCCAGTTATGGAAAGGTAAATAGTAGAATTGATTCCCCCAAAGAATTCATGGCACATTGTCGAGTACTAATGTAAAAGGGAAGAAAGGAATAAGAGAAACACACACAAAAGGTGTTCAGGGGACCAAGGGGAGATATAAACCGATGGCAGGAAGTGGCAGCAGCCTCTTGGTTCTAAGGGTCTGCAATTTCACTCATTGCTGGTGACTTCTGCACAAGCCCTACATGCTACAATGCAACTGCAGCTGCCTTTGCAAAACGTTTTTTTCAATGGCTGCATCCACGAACATAGAAACAAAAGACCAATAGCTGCATTTCATGATGTACAAGCACAGAGCAGGCAACATGACAGCCTGCTCCATTTATGTACTTAGGAAAAAAGATGTATCACGAGCGCTGCATCGAAACAGACAGGCTTCAGGCTTTCACAATTCCTCTCTAATGCACACAGTGGCACAAGTGGAATCCAAATGACTCCCAGGCACCAAATCTGGAAGAAACTAGGAATAAACACAATGTAGTACAGACTACTCACGTGTTCTGGTGTGCCCTCTGGATACAGTTAAACATGTGCCCATTTTCAGGGTCTGTACTGTACATATTTGGATACTATTGAGAGAGAAAATCATAATCATATACATATATGATTTTGCATACAGTACTTTGGTTATGTACAGCCATATACTTATCACAGGTATGGACCCAAAGCTTACAGTATATGGTACTATAAGTAGTCACAGACGTGTATGCAGCACTTGTTGGCACCTCCTAAAAGAAGCTGCCTGTTTTCTTAGGCTCAAACAGTAGACATATAAACTGACAACCATATAGACAAATTAAAATTAAAACATACATTAATGTAACAAAATAATTAAATAACAAAATTAAAATGTTTATAAATAATAAAATAATAAAACTAAAATAATATTTATGAATAACAACATAAAATAACTGGGTGTAAGAGCATGCTTTTGCCCACTTTGTTGTGGAAGTGAAAACTGGATATATGAGAAGCATAAAAATATCACAGAATCAAAGAATTGTGAAGTTGAAAGCAATCAAAAGTATAATCAGTTCAACGTTCTATAATGTGCAGGAAAACCAACCAACTGCACCCATAAGAGGGGGCTGATCAATATTCTCTTAGAAACCTCCAGAAATGGAGAACTCACAACCTCCATTGACTCACCATTCTACTGTTGTACAGATCTTACCCTCAGCCAGTTTTTCCTTGTATTTAAATAAAATCTAGATAGCTGCACTGATAATCTTTATTTCTGGTTCTAACTTCTGTGGCAATGGAAAATATTTCCTGCCCATCTTCCCTATGGCACCTTTTTACACATCTGAATGCCGGTATCAGATCTCCCCTCAGTCTTTTTTCCAACCTTCTTCAAAGGTTGATCACACAAACAAATATTTTTCAAACTCAACTTCTGTGACTACATGGACACACAGTGGGGCAAAAAAGTATTTAGTCAGCCACCAATTGTGCAAGTTCTCCCACTTAAAAAGATGAGAGAGGCCTGTAATTTTCATCATAGGTATACCTCAACTATGAGAGACAAAATGGGGAAAAAATCCAGAAAATCACATTGTCTGATTTTTAAAGAATTTATTTGCAAATCATGGTGGAAAATAAGTATTTGGTCAATATCAAAAGTTCACCTCAATACTTTGTTATATATCCTTTGTTGGCAATGACAGAGGTCAAACGTTTTCTGTAAGTCTTCACAAGGTTTTCACACACTGTTGCTGGCATTTTGGCCCATTCCTCCATGCAGATCTCCTCTAGAGCAGTGATGTTTTGGGGCTGTCGCTGGGCAACACGGACTTTCAACTCCCTCCAAAGGTTTTCCATGGGCTAGGCCGCTCCAGGACCTTGAAATGCTTCTTACGAAGCCACTCCTTCGTTGCCCGGGCAGTGTGTTTGGGATCATTGTCATGCTGAAAGACCCAGCCACGTTTCATCTTCAATGCCCTTGCTGATGGAAGGAGGTGTTCACTCAAAATCTCATGATACATGGCCCCATTCATTCTTTCCTTTACACGGATCAGTCGTCCTGGTCCCTTTGCAGAAAAACAGCCCCAAAGCATGATGTTTCCACCCCCATGCTTCACAGCAGGTATGGTGTTCTTTGGATGCAACTCAGCATTCTCTCTCCTCCAAACACGACGAGTTGAGTTTAGACCAAAACATTCTACTTTGGTTTCATCTCACCATATGACATTCTCCCAATCCTCTTCTGGATCATCCAAATGCTCTCTAGCAAACTTCAGACGGGCCCGGACATGTACTGGCTTAAGCAGGGGGACACATCTGGCACTGCAGGATTTGAGTCCCTGGCAGTGTAGTGTGTTACTGATGGCAGCCTTTGTTACTTTGGTCCCAGCTCTCTGCAAGTCATTCACTAGGTCCCCCCATGTGGTTCTGGGATTTTTGCTCACCGTTCTTGGGATCATTTTGACCCCATGGGGTGAGATCTTGCATGGAACCCCAGATCAAGGGAGATTATCAGTGGTCTTGTATGTCTTCCATTTTCTAATTCTTGCTCCCACAGTTGATTTCTTCACACCAAGCTGCTTGCCTATTGCAGATTCAGTCTTCCCAGCCTGGTGCAGGTCTACAATTTTGTTTCTGGTGTCCTTCAGCAGCTCTTTGGTCTTGGCCATAATGGAGTTTGGAGTGTGACTGTTTGAGGTTGTGGACAGGTGTCTTTTATACTGATAACAAGGTCAAACAGGTGCCATTACTACAGGTAACAAGTGGAGGAGGAGCCTCTTAAAGAAGTAGTTACAGGTCTGTGAGAGCCAGACTTCTTGCTTGTTTGTAGGTGACCAAATACTTATTTTCCACCATGATTTGCAAATAAATTCTTTAAAAAGCAGACAATGTGATTTTCTGGATTTTTTTTCTCATTTTGTCTCTCATAGTTGAGGTATACCTATGATGAAAATTACAGGCCCCTCTCATCTTTTTAAGTGGGAGAACTTGCACAATTGGTGACTGACTAAATACTTTTTTGCCCCACTGTACGTTATTTTTTTCACAACAACACATTAGTGGTTTGTCACTGACTTCTCCCAAGATGGTTTTTGATTTCTCAATCTATTATTTATTTAAATAAATAAATAAATTTAAATAATTGGCCCCCCAACTCCAATGGACTCTGGGCGGCATACAAAACCAGAAAAAACAAACAAGCATAACAACAGCTAAAAACATTAAATCAGACGGATAGGCCAGACTAAAATGATCTAACAACAAAAACAAAACAACACAGGGGCCTTAGACAATTAGGGGCCAATTATTTAAACATTAACCCAGGACTGGGACCAAAGCCAGATTTTCAAAGCTTTCCAGAATCCTAGGAGAGAGGGTGCCATCCTTATCTTTGGGGGGATGCTGTTCCAGAGGGGGGGGGGACCGCAACAGAGAAGGCATGCTTCCAAGGTCCCGCAAGATGACAATGTCTAATGAAGGGACCTGGAGTGCATCCACTCCACTGGAATGTACTGGGTGGGCAGAAGTGATCGGAGGCAAGTGGTCTCTCAGATATCAGAACTCAGAAGCAGAAGAACACTTCGACATAGGTCTGAGGAGATGTCAAAACTGAGAGCATGTAGTTAACAACTCCTCCTCCCATCTGCACTACTAAAAATCACACCTAGAGATCAAATATTTTCCAATCTTGCCCCAGCTGTCGGTAATTAGGCTGAGTCACTGTGTTGAAAGGTAAGCAAGCACACCTTTTGGCACTCTTCCCAGTTGCAGCACTAAAGGAGTAGATAAAAAGTGTCCTTCCTTTCATCCCTCCCCTGCAAGACTCCCCAGAAAGGGGAGGGGATAATGGGCTACAAGTAGGAAAGACTTCTACCATCCATGACATGAGCCATCTGTAAGAAAGGGTGCACCATCCTGGGGCAGAGAAATGAGAACAGCCAATTCTAGGCCTAAAAACTAATGAAGGTGTTCCAAAGCTGGTACGAAGTTCAGTTCCTTCATGACTGAGTATTGAATGTGAATTGGCAATGCAGGCACGCCCTTCTCATCCAGAACACACAGTGCACCAAGGGCAGAATAAAGCTGCCTCTTTATTAGGCAGAACTCCCATAATACAGCTGAAGTTAAATATAACTAGCCCTAACTAGGCCAGTCCATGCAGAGGAACTGCTGCTCTTGTGAACCTTTCTATCTCATGCAGCTGCCTCCATGATGATTTTTTTTCCTAGTGGAACTCTGACCTCTCCATTTCAACCACTTCCTCTTGAGAGATACAAAGTTTACAGACACCCTATTTTAGCAAACAGTAACTCTCATTTTCATTATTTACCATGGGTAGTCCTCACTTAACTATGATAATTGGGGCCGGCAACTCCATTGCTAAGCAACTTGGTCATAAAGTGTGACATAACATGATCGCTATTTGCGACCTCCTGATGGCTTCCCCATTGATTTTGCTTGCCAGAAGCTGCCAGGAAAGGTTGCAAATGGCGACCACGTGACCATAGGATGCTGTGACCATCATCATTGTGAGCCGGTTGCCAAGTGCCTGAATCACAATCACGTGACCATGGGGAAGCCACAACAGCGAGGAACAATCGTTCGTAGCTGAATCCTCGTTCAGCACCATCGTAACTTCAAACAGTCACTGAATGAGTGGACATTCAGTAAGGACTACCTGTACAAGATTAGGAATAAAAACCTCCAAACAGAATTCAGCCTTAGCACTTTTCACCACAGCAGTTATGTTAGTGGCTGCATCAAGCAAAGTTATGGACTTTCAGCCACTGTGCCTCTTTTAAAAATAAAAACAGAATGCCAGTATACATCTAAAAATATAACAAAATATCACTTGTGGTTGCTTTCCAAATTATAACAGTACCACAGTAAAACTTCCTGAAGTGTGAATGCATACCTCTGACATCATGAGAATACAGAGGATGCTGTCTGGCACCAGAGTCATACCCCTGATTATGACCAGTCCCAGGGCAGCAGAATTGCTTTAAAAGTGCCACAGACCCACCCACATTCCTTACCACCCCATTATTACAACCTATCAAAAAGAATTTCTTAAATTTCAGTCCATTAAAATCCATTTCAACTTACAAAGAGTTGGGGTTTTCCGTATCTCTTTATTGCCACTTACTGACTGTATGGATTTCTGCAGCCCAAATCTGATAACCCTATTCACTTTATGTTTCAAAATTGTTAAGTTTTTGTTAATTGTTAAGTTATTGGTGCAGTCTGCATTCTTAAACTAAGGTCACCATAGAGGGTTAGGGCCCCTTGTATAAAAATCAGATAGACAGACTACCAAGGACTAGGCCTTTTAATGGCTCTGAATTCCCTCCCCCCATGGGCTTATTCCACTCCTCAATGTCTTTAAATGTCACTGAAAACAAATTTGCTCCATTTAGCTTTTCTGTGAAAGTTTTTATGCTGGCTACTTGTTTTACCTCCTGTTTACTTCATTATATAATCTTTTAATTATTGTTTTTTAAATACTGTTTCCTGAAAGGTGAGGCACAATATTTTACATAATTCAACTTGAAGAAGCGTTCATCACATTTCTACACATGCATTTCCTCTCAGGAAATGCTACAGGTTCTGCCTCTCAAATTGCTATTAAGTAGGGGAATTCTGGGAAAATCACTCAAGCTTACCTCCACATGGTATTTTTTGCGTGCTTTCCCCACATTTACTGCAAGGTGTGTTATCAAGACAAAACTGGCAGCACCAGTGAGAATCACATAGCCATATTCTTTCGAGAGAACCACCATCCTGGCACTGTGAAGAAAGTTAAAAGAAATAAATTAGTCCAAGCCCTGTTCACTCTGATATACAGGAGGTGACAGAGTATATCATTACCTGACATAAACAGGTAATAATTACATTCTCTTTCCCCCAACAGAGGACATCCAAACAAAAAGATGTAAGTGAGTGGAAGACCACAATAGAGGCTGGCTTCTACAGGTTAGCACTTCTGAAGCATGCTCTTCACCCCATCATTGTCAAATCCAACAACCAATTTTTCCCAAAAGTGAAATAACTTAAACCTTCCTAGAAAGTTTTAAAGGCACCAGAATTAGAAAACAAATAAGGCAGCTTTGGATTCACATCTCTTCAGTTTAGCTTCATTACACTTCTTATAGGAGAAAACATGTGTGTTACATCTTTTAAGAACTTTGGCAGATTGAAAGCATGCCACCTTCACCGCTGAGAAGCTGAGTTCTGTGTTCCTTCTATTAACTCTGCTAGTTTTGAAAAGAAAAGTTCAATAGGGTAAATAGTTGTAACTTTCATCCAGGATGTTTTTTTGACTTCTCAATCTAACCTGAAGTTTGGGTTTTCCTGGGGATCTTCTGTCTAACTATTAGCTAGAGCCAACCTGCTTAGGTATCACCTGCTGAACATTCAGGTATTTACATCGGAATAAATTCCAATGAATTCTGTGAGTCTTGTTTTCACGCAAAACATGTTTACATTATGCTGAAAGTAAATAAGCACATACATATGTCAGTGTAAAGTCACAGGGAACTATGAATTATTCTACAAACTATAGTTTAGCATGTTACATGAACCAAGTCAGAGAGAATATAACTGCTTTTCAGGAGACTATCTAGGGATTTTTGTCCAAAGCTTTTCTTCTCTTGCATTTGGTGTTCTAATATTAATGACTTTTGTTTTTTCTCCCGACTAGCTAGAATTATGAACTACAGAGTAGTAGGGGATTGAAATAGCTAAATGCCTTAGAAAACAAACCCTCTTTTTCTAGAAAACAAGATGATCTTTCCTTTAAAAATAAGTGTATAAGCAAACCCTATGCTGGCAAACTGTCCCCAAATGATTACTAAAAAAATGCTAACAAAGTAATTACTTTGAATGCATTAAGGTGAGATGACAATGTCCAAGTCCTTCATGAACTAAAAAATGAAGACAGGCTATTGCAAACATCTCCAATTTGCAGGATTCAGTCATAGTTCCAAACTATTGTCCCAATTCATCTGCCATTCATCATTTTCAATATTTAAACTTTGAATATTTAAGTTCTAGTATTTGCTGATACAATACTTAAGCTGATTCCTTGCCGTACATAAAGCTGCATTTTTATACTATGTGAGCAAAGGCGCAAAAGATCTTCCACATTTGGGATGAGGCTGAATTTTCCTCAAGCTCACTCTCTTCCCAACACCCACAAATCCAACTCATGCCCTAGCAGCAGTAACCACAACCACCATGAATAAATTCAGTAAAATAATCACAGTAAATCCTTGAGCTTGAAATACAGGTTGTCCCTGGGTTAAGAACACCCTGTTTATGGATGACCCATAGTTAAGAATGGAGCTTACTGTAGCAAAATTCAAGTTAAATACACAATGATTCGAGTTAAATACACAGTTAATTACACAATAGTACTTATACAGTATTATACAATAACACTGTTCTGGCTTGCATACAAATTCAACTTAAGGACAGACCTTGGGAATGGAACTCTTTCTTAAACTGGGGACTACCTGTGCTGCAAAGGGAGAAAACATCTGTAGAACACTGTAAGCAGCTAATGTGTCCTATATCTGCTATGTTTTCTTCTCAATGTCCTAGTAACTAAGTAAATTCTCCTTTGCGTTGCATCCAAGTATGAGCAAATTCAAAACCTGGGTACAGAAACATTAAGTAGAAAAACACAGCAAGTTGCTCTCCCTCTGTATAAAGCCCCGCCAAAAAACAGTTCATGTGGCAAACCCAAACACACAGGAATTGCTCTCTACAGCCCAACCTCCTTTTAATCTCATAGTTTGAACGTTAAACATTATCATGGTCTTGCCCTCTGCTCTCTTATCTTCTGGGCTTCCACACCACACAAAAACAGAACTTTGAAGCCTGACTACTTTAGGCCCACTTTTTTTTTTTCTGCCGAGAGTTCCTGAAACCTATAAAAGCTTGGAGTTATTTTCTTGAAGGAAACAACCATGTGCTGCAGAGAATTCTAATTTCACTATAGATCTGCTAAAAGCAAGGCGCCTTCCTCACATAATTAGAAGTGATGACTCTTTAGATACTGTTGAACTAAAGCTCCCAGCAGCTCAGCCAGCAAATACAATGATGAGGGATGCCAGAAGTTGTAATTGTTGTACCTTAACCATTAAACTATCCCACATTGTGGCTGGAATTGTTAATTGTAACTCAACATTTTGGGGGGCCATAGATTGTTAGTATCCCCATAGTATGTTCAAAAAGAAAGAAAGAAAAAAACCCAAAAACTATGCTTGCAGCATACTGTTTGAATTAGGCCTTGGTCTGCAAAGAGAACTATAATATCTTAAATACTAACAGCAGATTTATCCTGCAGACTGTCATCTCCTGCATTCCAACAGTACACTTGCTATATAGAATTAATTGAATTTCCCATGATCATATGGCACAGCTATAAGCTAACCACATGAGTTGACGAGCACAGTGACTGGCATATTTATGGCTCAGTGGAAGGCAAAACCTAATGCCAACCAAGGAAGCGAATCCAGCCAGCACCATTCATTTGTGCAGACTGTTTCTCCAGTTAGGTTTTATCTATTCCACGGATTTAGCAGAAGTAGCTACAAGCTACAGTACAAACAATTTCCAAAGCAGAGAGCTGAGAGAGGAGGGATTTGGCCCTAAACAATGCACTTAAGTCTCTTTCCGGCATCCTCAAGTGTACTGGTTTTGGAGGGAGAGAAATTAGCAATAGAGATGTCTACTATTTGTGAGAAACAGCCGCTGCACTCTCACAAAACGCTGGGTTAAAATATGATTGGCTAGCTGTTCAGCGCGTCTTGCAAGCCCTGCCACTGAAAAGTCGGTAACAATGTGAAAGCGCCCCCGACCTCCCGCAGAAGATTTTGCAGGCAGCAGTTAGAGCTAAGGTCTGCGGGGACGAATCTGCTGTAAGTTCAATGGCTCGGCCGCCTCAGTCTCAAACGCCCGTTGCACAACCAAGGTGTGGCAAGGAGCAACTTTTCCCCGGAGGACAGGCTAAGCAGAAAACAAAACAAGCGCGTTTACAACGATCTGCGGCCAAGTCCCCCACCCGCGGCCTTCGGAAAGGCTCATTCCCTCCAAGCGGGCAGGCGCGCCCCCATGGCCCCAACTCACCCTTCCCCGCGAGCTGGTTCGGGACAAGGCGGACGGCGATCAAAGGGCCGAGGCGGCAGCAGCACTGTTTCCCCGCCGCTCAGCCGAATCTCCCGGCTTCTGTTAGCGCGGAGCCCGCGACCCGCCCGCGCCAGGGATGACCTGGAACAGCTCCGCCCCGGGCAGAAAGAGGTTCTCGCAGGCAGCGCGGGGCGTTCCTGCGACTCTGATGCTCGTCCGTATTTGAGCTACAGAAAGTCAGAAGGGCCTCTTCGCTGTCACCTCCTGACGCCTGGGTTTTTGCAGCCCAGACATGGTAGCCTTCTGCTGGTAGCTTTCCAGTCTTGCAAACGGTGATAAAATGCACGGCGTGGAAACAAGTTCTTGTAATTCTTTGTACGTAGTGCTCCGATTTAACTTATCTAGAATTTTAGCTCTGTCCCTTTTCCAGTTCAAGGAATGATGGGCTATTGCATTCCACTTGGGGTAGTAAAAAGGCAGAATTAGCCTCCTCCCTGTTTCCGCTTACTCTTTTACCAGCTGTTCTTTCACCCACTAGCGATTGAGTCTCATCTATGTGTAGTGTATTTGTCTCATCAGATGCATCTTGCATTACACCTCCATTACTGTATTGTTAAAGGGGCGAAGTTCCACAATGCAGGATGTACATGTAGGTACGTTCATGTGCAAACAACAGTGCAAGATGAGGCACACTGTTGCCCAAATAAATTAATTAAAAATTAAATTCACAAATGTTGATATTTTTGAGCTGTTACCTTGCCTTAAAAAAACTGTATAGTCTGTATAACCCACAGGGGTTAGAGTTTCTGCATTGAAATGTAAACACTTAAGGTTTAAACTATTTTATGCTTATAAATACATTCCCTGGAATGCCTGAGTAGTTCAGAATCCCATACAGTATTCCCTTCAACCCAGGCTAGTTACATTTCTAGCCATATTAGCGGTCTAATGTTGCTTAGTGGGTATAGTGAGGCAATGAGATGTGATACTCCCACAATCATTGCTTATTTCTCCTCCTACCAGGCAGACCTCTGGCCTGATTGCCCTGCCATTCTTTCTCTGCCCCAGGAGTAATTTCTCCCCTTATTATTTTGGCCTCAGAGGATGCAGGGTTCTACCAGGATTGCTGGAATATTGCAAGAAACCCAGGCTGAAATGTTCAGACTGTTTACTGCAGTTTGGGTGGTTCCCTAAAAATAGGTGTGTTTAAGCACATTTGGAGTTGAATTTTATCACCTGCAAAAATTATTCTACTAAAAATCACTACTTTGCTGATGAATTTCAGTGGCAGGATCACAGAACAGCTGTTGGGCTATAAAATAACACAGAGTAAGGGTTCAGCAAGAAGAGCCACACTAAATAAGTTTTTACTAACCCAGTAAAATCTATTCCTAGATTTTCTTGTGCCACATTTAGCTTTGCCTTTTTGAAAGAAATGAATTTGTACCTTCTGGAAATTTTACCTTAATCACACAAAGATCAACTTGGTTTAAAATGATTGCCTTTCTCTAATTATGTTCTTATTCATGTGAAATTCTTGCTCAACAAATCGGGGGGGGGGAAGCA
The DNA here is from genome assembly GCF_059951505.1 of Python bivittatus. Lineage (NCBI taxonomy): Eukaryota > Metazoa > Chordata > Lepidosauria > Squamata > Pythonidae > Python > Python bivittatus. The sequence continues at coordinate 1,348,422 of NW_028277098.1, forward strand.
TATTTGTGCATTGTTAGGGCTGTGTATCTCCAGTGTGCAGCTGTCTCCGTGCTGATGGAGTATTCTGTTTCAAACATCTATGTATTAGCTTCAGATGTATGCTTGTATTGACACACCAAAAGTCAGGGATTGTTCAACTCCTGCCTTTCTGACTGTAAAGCTGATAGTTTTGTCAGAAGTCCTACTTAGAGCCTTTCCCATTGGTGTCCATGAGAGAGGGTTTTTTTCCCCTAGTTTGAAACCTCCTCCCCATGGATGCCAATAGTCTTGAACATGCCCTGACAATGGCTGGTGTGGGTCTTCCGGGCTGTGTGACCGTGTTCTGGAAGATTTGTTTCCTAACGTTTCGCCAGCACCTGTGACTGGCATCTTCAGAGTGCAGGAGCACAGACAGGAGCAGTTCTCTCTGTGCCCAGGGTGATGTGACCCTTTTGTGGGTATTTATAGAGATCTGGGGGGGGGATTGGGGGTGTGGGGGGGTTGGGTTACTGAGTGGCTGCTTGTTTTGGTGTCAGAATCTGTGTGTATCTTCCTGGGGATTAGGCAGGGTTTTTTTTTCTATTGAATTGTTAACGAGGGGCTGCTGGGAGTGATTAGCAAGTTCATTGTGTGAACTGTTCACATGTCCTGGTGGTTGAGCTGAGTTCGTTGACCTTTTGCAGGCTGTATTTTTCAGGATTGGTAGCCAGGTTTTGTTGATTTTTAGACTCTCCTCTTTTTTATTGAAACTGTGCTGGTGTTTGTGAATCTCAGTGGCTTCCTGGTATAGCCTGGTATAGTGGCTGTTGGTGTTGTCTAGTATCTCTGTGTTTTCAAATAGGATTTTGTGTCCAGTGTGCTTGAGAGCATGTTCAGCTACTGCAGATTTTTCTGGTTGCTGTAGTCTGCAGTGTCTTTCGTGTTCTTTTATCCTGGTATGGATGCTGCGTTTTGTGGTCCTGATGTATACTTGCCCGCAACTGCATGGTATGCAGTATACTCCTGCGGTGGTGAGGGGATCCCTTTTGTCTTTTGCTGATTTTAGCACTTCTTGTACTTTTCTGGTGGGTCTGAAGATTGTTTGGAAATTGTGGAGAACTGCTCCTGTCTGCTCCTGCACTCTGAAGATGCCAGTCACAGGTGCTGGCGAAACGTTAGGAAACAAAACTTCCAGAACACAGCCACACAGCCCGGAAGACCCACACCAGCCATCGTATGCCGGCCGTGAAAGCCTTCGACAATACAATGCCCTGACAAATTTTGTCCTGCTACATTCTCAATGTTGCTTTCATCACACCCCCAACCTGTAACTGAGCAGTCAAAATTCTGACGTCAAAGTTACATTTTTCCTTTAAAGCAGGCAATAAGCAATGGCAGCTTTGTCATAGGTATAGTGTGACATGTTTCATCAACTCTCTGCTTAGTGTTAACAGGTGACCCCAGGATCAGCCTGGTACCTACTGGGAACTTTAAGCTGGTGTGGCATCTCCTTACCTCTGATCATTATCTTCTAGTCCATTCTGCTTTGAGCGATGAAAGAGTTGAGTTCTTTCCAGCCAGCCTCTTCCCATTTATCCACCAGGTCTCCAAGGTGATCCCCTTCTCAGAGACCTGGATCAACCTGTAGGGCAATTGACCAGCAGGAGGGTGGATTTCTACAGCAAAGTAAGAGAGAGAGAGCTGGTTCTGGCTCTGCTGCATCATGGTGCAACTCCTCTCATGCTTGTTAGTTGCTGTTTGGGCTGCTTTGGAACATGGATTTAGCATTCTTCCAGATTAGTTCTAAATTTGTGTCCAAAAAGAGCCTGGGGATCAGCTGAGGATCAAGTAATTGGGCTTCCTTTGAACAAACCCTCACAAACACTTGCATCAAACCAGAGCAATTTTTAACAGAGGCCTAAATCTACTAATTTGCTGATGCTTTCAGGAGGCTCCTTTGGCTATCCTCCTACAATCTTTTACAGGCCTCCAATTCTGATGTAAATGGTTTATGCTTGAATTCTGAGGTATGTAACCAAACCTTGTTATGTGGGACTCTCTTGATCTAAGTAGCGTGGACCTTAATGCTTTCTTTTGAAGATTGTTTCCTGTAAGTGACCAATAACTCAGTTTAGGTGTCCCATCTTGCTGCTGGCTACCAGCCCCAGGAGAAGAGGGAATTGCCTGCTCAAGCCACTGTTCTTTTATGTTGAGCTCCCTGAAGAATGGAACAGTGTGTCCCATGCCTTAAAAGATCTGTGACTGAATCCAGGGGGATACAGTATCCCTCTTTAGAAGGTGAAATATGCTTGATGTCCAGCCCCAGGTAAGAGGTACCTTTTTTACCTTTCTCAACAATATTTTCTAAAAACTTGCAATAATAGGTGCCTAAGGAGAGTTGAGCTGATGCTAGGGATTCATTGGAATGATTTTTAGTGCTGGTAAGTAAGACAATGCTTTATTATTACTCATGCATATATTCTTTCATTGTGGAATGTAAAATTATTGAATGTTTAAGTTTTGAAGAATGCACTTAGAAATATAAGAACAGTTCTTTTTATTCAAGCTAGCTCCAGTCCTTAGGCTGAGCACTGCTGCTCTAGGCAGTATTTTCTCACACAATTGTCATTGGCAATCCTGTTATTTTTTAAGACTCTGTTTCTCTGATGCCTGTATAGCCCCATTCGGAATCTCTCAGCTGACATTTATTTCAAAGTATAATTCTTAGTCCAGGTAAAATATATGGTGGTGGTGGGGCCTTCCTGGTAGCAGGACCATAAATATGAAGATGCCTAAATAAATCTGCAAAGTTCTTTCTTTCCCCATTTTCTGGAGATGGATTTTCCACCATTATTTTAGGGTTGAAATGATGATGATGATGATGATGATCATCATCATCATCATCCTTGGTTTATAGCTGTGATATGTATGTGTACCACAGTGTACGGGATACTATGTGAAAGTGTAATATTTATTCGTGTTTTGACTTTTCTTTTATTCTGAATCATCTTTAAAGGTAGAATAAAATACCTAAAATTAAAAAAAACTCCATCACTCTGTTAAATAGGATCTATTTTAGTAGAGTTGTACTAATGATTGCAGCCTCGGTGTAATTTTTTTATGCTTGTCTACTGAGAAGTAAGTCTCACTGTTTTCAAAAAGATTTGATTTATAGGTTACTGCAATCTTAGTGAATGCCCTGGGAAATATTTACAATAAACATGCATAGGGTTCATTGGTTATACATAGACACAAATCATTTATAGCCTAGTTGGCTGTTTCCTCTTCTTCCTCCTCATCTTTTCCTGTGGCAGTTAAGAGCTCATATATCACTGCACATACTCCCATTAGCCAGGCCAACACAGTGCCAGCAGAGAATATACCGAAGCCAACTAACCCCAGAAAGAGATAGTCTTGGTCGCTGAAATGGATGTAGCACTTGTAGTAGAGTTCTTCCTGTGCCTCTTCCAGCATTTTCAAACCATGCATAAAAACAGGGTTGTAGCAGGTGACATTGGCTGGGTCTGCAGAGGAAACAGGGATGATGACAGGCCTGGGTTTATGTTAGAAATCACACCAACAAAGGATGCTCAGAGGTTGCAGGAAGGAATATCTAGAAGCTCTCAGAATGCACTGTAATTAGTTATCTAGAGTGGGAAGATCCATGAGTTCATTTCCTGGTAGAGGGTTTGAGCCCCATAGAATAAATTATAGATACCCACATCTGAAGAGTCCCAATAAATATGAAACTGGTCACACGATGCCTCCTGGTGGTCAGTATAACTGAAAACACCACAGAGGATACACTGTGTAAAAACAGAGAAAACCCCATACATAGGGAGGGGCATGCCATAATATAACCCCGTATCTCTCTTCTCAGAGGGCTCAAGGTAGACTGTATATACCATTCTGAGAGCTACCAGCAAAGGTTTTCTGGGACCTTCATCTTTTACAAGACCCAGCAACTACCTTCAACCCTTGAGCTGTCATTCTGGAATCCTTACCAGTAGATTCGTTGGGTGGAGGCCTCAGGGTTTGATGCTCTACCCTTCCTTTTGAACATCTACATGAAACCACTGGGTGAAGTAATCTGTCAGTTCAGGATCTGGTATTCAGTATGCCGATGATACCCAATTGTACATCTCAACCCAGGGCTGCACAGATGAAGCTGTGAATGATCTGGATGTCTGGAGGCTGTTTAGATATGTATAGGGAGGAACAGACTCGGGCTCAGTCCTGGCCAGACTGAGTGGCTGTGGCTGTTAGGGCCCCTGGGGTTGGGGACATTTTCACTGTTGGTCTTGGATGGGGTTGTACTTTCCCATTCAAGACTGGTGCACCATGCGGGGGTCCTCTTGGACTCACAACTACTGTTCAAAGAGCAGGTGGCAGCTGTGGTCAGGAGGGCTTTTGTGCAGGTTCGTCTCTTCCTCCTTCAAAAAAGTGGGACTCTGCTTTCCTCCTCAGAGAGAAGTTCATTTCAAAAATAGAGTAAGTAGTGTGTTTGAAAGAAATTCAGGAGACACAATCTGAACAGAAGGGAAATATCTGAAGAAAAATAGTAGTGGTGGAGACCGACCTGTGACCTGTGACCAGGGAGGAGAGGGTACACCACCATCTCTAGACATGTTTCTGGTTGTATCCACATTGTCACCAGACATCATCATCACCATAACTCATGGCCAAAAGTTATAGATTTTGTACAACTTGATGCTGTGGCGGGGTACTATTGAATTAAATGGGGTGGGGGGATAATACTTTTGTTCCAGTAATGAAGTAGCTATTTAAATCATAGGCTAGAACAAGTTGAACCCAATGTTGCATGGAGGACTTTGGGTAATTAGGGCATTGTGGGACCACTTCAAACTGCAAGTAGGGAAAAGGCCTTGAAAACATTATTTTAGTTATCCTGGGTATTTAAGATTTCATACATTAATGCCAGCATCTTAAATCTAGTTGAGTAATTGTTTTTTCCCCTAGCATAGAATTTGCTGTTCTTTAAAGCAGTTCATCTTTTTTGAAGCTTCTACACAGGCCTGAGAAAAAGCTGTGACTGGTTTAAGAATCACATTAATGAGATGATTGCGTAAAGCAGTTGCTATGTTTTTTCAGGCTTGTGTGAAAGCCTGAAAAAAGCCCAAAGCACTTCTGAATCATTTTAGAAGTACGCACAGCCTTTTACAGTATTGTCCACAGGTCAATAAACTACTGACCGTAATTTGGTTCTGAATTGGTTTGAAGTCTCAGAGTTGTATCAAACCTCACCCTTGTATAGAACTACTGCAAACTCTGTTGGGGAAATAACACTAGGGAAAGGGTTAACCCCACAGCCTTGTACCACAGGCCCAGATTGTAATTCATAAGTCTAAAATCTCTTCTGAAAATAGTATATTGAATGTCACATTTACTTTAGCTCTAATCTTTTTTATAAATTTCAAAATATTTTGGGCTTGGCTTCTCAGCATCTCTGTAGGGTATACAATAGTGGAATCCAATGAGTTTTGGGATGGTTTAGGAATATAATCAGCAGAAGCAGATGAAGTGAGAGTGATTCATATTTCCTATATACACATTTATGATTCTCATCCAACACACACTTTGTAGAGATAAGTTTAGGACAATTCAGCCATGTCACATGGGCTAGTCTGGCAGCAGTTCTTCAAGCCCTTAGGCAAAGGATCTCTCCCATAATTTCCCTATCTTTTAATTGGAAATGCAGGGAATTGCACCTTGGATCATATACATGTTATCTAGAGTTGTTATATTTTCTCAGTGGAGTGTCAGAAAACACTTCATCTGCCTTTGGATCTGTCCTAGAAGCATGGAAAGAGGAAATGAAACTTAGTTCCTCCTGTGTTTTTACTTCTGAATGCCTAAAACAGAACTAATTTGTCTTAGAAGACAGGAAGATGGCTATTGGTTATCAGGCTTTGATACACTCACACCTGTCCATTCAAACACATACATGACTATCATGACAAGCTATTTCTTTTCAGGGAAAGCAACCTTATGCAAAGTACAGAAAAGGAGGGACATGTCAGAAACAAAATTTCTTACAGGTGTGAGGTAAGAGAAAAGAAAAGGAAACATAGCTAAATCTAGTTTCACCATCTTCAGTTACCTCTTCATACCTTTCCATCCTTGCAAACTAACCTTACTTGTACCACATTCACACACCATTGGATACATTACTTTTTGTTCTTAAAATCTCTCTGATTTCTCTTTTTCAGGATCTCATCAGCACTATCCAATAATCAGTCCTTTGCCTCAACCCATTTGCTCTTCCTACATGTATTTGTTTTGGAATTCAATCCTCATTCATTCTCTTTATATGATCAATCCATCTCAGTGTACTTTTTTCATATTGGCCACTCACTTTTTCCATCCATCCATCCATCCATCCATCCATCCATCCATCCATCCATCCATCCATCCTTGACCTTTCTTATTTCGCCACACACACACTCCTTAAAGCAAGCAATCCCACTACATTCAACTTACTTTTATGTTTCTCCTGACATACCCAACTTTCACTTACTGACAACAAAGTAGGCAGGATCATATAATTATTCACAGCCAGTTTCACTTCTTTTAACAAATGTTAATTCTTGGAACATACCATGTACTACCCATTATCTTTCTATGAGCAATTGTATATCTTAATATCTCTCCATTTTCCCATATTTAGTAAGCTTTTTTCCAAGGCACACAAATTAATATACTGCTTTAGTTTTTCACTTAGCCTGCAAAGGAGAGCCAGTTTGGTCTAGCGGTTAAGGCTCCAGGCTAGAAACCAGGAAACTCTGGGTTCTAGTCCTGCCTTAGGCATGAAAACCGTCTGGGTGACTTTGGGCCAGTCATTCTCTCTCAGGTGATGTCAGGCTCAGGTGACAAGCTGGTCGGTCAATTCCTGTCGCTACCAACAGATCAACATTCAGTTGATCTGAAAAAGCGGACCCTGCACATGCAGGAAAAATGCTAGGAAGAAAAAGAAACTATAATCTGCAATCGATTTCATTTTTACTGTTAAACACAACTAACATCACCATAAGGATTCCTTATACATTATCCTTAAATACATTAATAACTCATGGAATATCATACATCCTTATCTTACTCCATTGGAAGGTGAGGTGAATAGACTGATTGTCTGAACTATTTTCGCACAATAGTAGGCAACTGAAGCCACTAAATTATCAGTGTTATCTTGTGCCATTGGCTAACATGGAACAAGATGTGTCTTATTTCGATTAGGGGAAGGAAAGAGGAGCTCTTTGCTGTTGGATAAACTTACACTGAGCATTAAAGTTTAACCACTGCCCTCACACGAGCCAGAGGAATGCAAAATGATGTATTTATTTCACACACACAGTGTTGCTCTTTGACACAGAGTGGACAGCAACACTATAGTTGAATTGTGTGACATCAGTGAGAAGTGGAACTCTCTTAGCCAATACTTCAGTCACTTGCTTTTTCAATCCCACTTGCCTTTTCTGAGATGCATGAAGAATAGGAACTGACTATTCAACAATCCTGATGGAAGAAGCCAAATCATGTAAACCTACATGTGTAAGCAGAAATGTTTTGTGAATTACATTGTGTTTTGCCAATCTTAATTACAAAGAAAACAATAATTAGCAAAATTCTAAATAAAACAAGGACACCATTCAGAATACTGGAGAAGCTGACATGAGATTCAAAAATTAGCCTACTGTTCTTGAAAGCAACAAGGAGACCTACTACCTTACGTACTGGTTAAAGAAAAAGGACCCAAGGAGAAATTGCTGCATCTTTACCCATTTTCAGTGAATTCCTCTCCAATGTCTTCACAATATAATACTTTACTTCTGTAATATTCACACTGCCATTTTTTTGCTACTCTTCCTTTCTGCTTTGCTTCCTTAATTATTCTGTATTTATTTGCTTTTAATGCAAAAATGTAGAAGTTTTTATTTTATTTTATCTCATTTTAAAGAGATCTCTATTCATCTCCACAGGGTAAAATGTGTCACAGTTTACATTCGCTCTTATTTCATGAGCTGAGGAGAAACAGTAGTTGTTCAGTGCAGGTATAATTATGAAATTGCTGGTCACACAATAATCCTCTAGTTTAAGAACAGAATACATCTCAAGTATCTCAGCTTTTCAAACTCACCTGGGATAGTTACCCCACTCTCCTTCATCCAGCTGCACAATTCCATGAAAGAGCAATTGCAAAACCAGGGATTTCCACCTAAGCCTAGGCTTCTCAGATTGGGCAGGTCCCTGACAGTACTTGTGTCAATGAACATCAAGCTGCAGCGGCTCACATCTAGATGCCTCAACCAGGTATTGTTGGCAAAGGAGTCCTTCTCAATCTCCACCAGGCTGGGATTGTCTGAGAGTTTTAGCACAACCAGGCTGCTGAGCTGTGAAAAGGTGCCAAACGTTACCTGTGTGAGGTTGTTAAAGCTGAGGTCTAAGTAGACAAGCTTGATAGTGCTGACAAAAGTGAAATCCAGGTCCTCACCTAAAGTGTTGCTGCTGCAATCTAGGTAGATCAAGTCACTGAGAAAGTTCAACTCCATTGAGGGCAAGTAGCTGAGTTTGTTTTGAGCCAGGATCAGCTGCCTCGTGTCCAGTGGAATTGTAGTCGGGAACTCTTCCAGTAGCTTCCCTGTGCAATTGACAGCCAGATACTGACATGTGCATTCCTTGGGACAGCTTGTGCTTCCTCCTGCCCAGCTGATTCTAGTCAGGAGCACCACCATCCACACTTTCTTGGAGCTGAGAGAAAGGGACGTGACATGGCATTGTAAGGAACACACCTCCCTCTTTGGACCCTGATAGTTTCCATGAAGATCTGGGGCCGAAGCCATGTATTTTCAAGACTTATCTTGAGGGGAGCTGTGGCTGGCTGTTCCTCCTGATGTTCTCTGCTCATCAAGAGCCCTGGCAAATGATTAAACAAGAAGAGAGTTTGTTTTTCTTGAAATTGCAGAACAGCCACTTGCTGTCAGAAGATCTCCATGTGATGTTGGCTGCCAGTTGACACCTTTATGTCAGCTCCAGGTAAGTTCGTAGGTTCTTGGCACAGTTTGCATACACTGAAAGGTGTATGTGTACAAGTGATTTAATTACATGCCAACTTTCTGTTTCCAGAGAAATCAGGTGAATTCAGAGGTAGTGAAGATAGTGAATGAATTATAGCTGTTTCATATTGCACCATATATGATAGCAGTCTCAGAGGAAGCATGCTTAGAATACAGAGTAAGTTCTCATTCAAATTGTACTCCAAACTATCTCTAAGGACTACTGGACAGGAATCTGCCTTTGTGCCAGATATCTACTGCAAATGTCAGACTTGGATATAGTCCTTGCTTAACGACTATTTGTTTAATGACAGTTCAAAGTTACAACGCCCTCAGAAAAAGTGCTTTACGACCAGTTCTTGCACTTACAACTGTTGCAAACTCACACCACCCCCTGTGATCACATTATCGCAATTTGTGACCTTTTTTATGATGGCCATTAAGCGAATCACCGTGGCTGTTAAGCGAATCATGTCATTAAGTGAATCACGTCGTTAAGTGAATTCTGGCAAAAAATGTCCATTGGGGAAGCTGGATTTGCTTAACGACCGTTGTAAAAAAGGTCATAAAATCGGGTCCAGTCACATGATGACTAGCTTAACAACCACCCTGCTTAACAAACAATTTTCCAGTCCCTATTATGGTTGTTAAGTGAGGACTGCCTGTTCTGTTGACCTATACTATAAGGATGAGGCTGTGCTTCTTAATTTCTTGATATTTATCATCTTAATTTCTTGATAGAGAAAGATAAGTTAGCAGGAGCTATGTGTCCAAGTTATTCTGGCATGACCGTTGGGCCAGGCTTCAAAATGCTGGGCGCTGTCCCTGCAGATTCATCAATGGCGTGATGAATATTATCTTTCATCCTCCACCAACAATGAAGCCTCTTCAGGACCCTCTAAGCCAGCACTGAAGCCTCTCTAGCCAACTTGAGTGCCAAGCAGTGGGGGAGACCACCCCCTAGCCTGCAGACGTCTGACTCTTCAAGCAAATCCTCCTTATTGGCAACCACTGAGCAAGAAAAGCTTCAGCTGCGTGTGCTCAGTGGATAGAGGATTTAAACCACATAGGGACTGCCTTCTGCTGCTGGAAGCAACTTCAGCATCATGCTCTATGTTTCTTGTTTCTTGTTCCTGATTCCTGCGTTCTTGACCTCAGTGTCTTCCTGACCAAGTCTCTGGCTTTTCCTTGGGCTTTCAAGACATTGTGTATTTTTGGATTACGGACTGTTTGACACAGCTTTATATCTCTTCCTCAGTCACCAGTCAGCCTGTTGTGCACACGCACACTCCTGCTTCCCTCTCCTAAATCCAGTCCTGTTTGTATGCCTCATCTACTACTACCTGCCTACTCTGCTTGCACCTCTCCTCGGCATGTGCTTGATCCCTAGCACTTCCACAAGCTTGCATGCAATCAGACACACTGCATCTTGGCTGCCTGCTGCATAGGCACTTCCACCCCACACCCCACCTCTTGCTGAAGCCAGGACACAAAATATTCTCTTTTGCTTCCCACATGAATGAGGAACCAAAATAGCTACTCCAGTATGACCAAAATCAATATAGATGGCCCAGAGCTGCTGTTCCAGAGCCACCCAAATTCTCCACAGGCTATAGAATAGAACTGTAGTTTCACAGAGACTGGGCCTTTTTAGACTCTGAGAAGCCTGTAGCATTTGAGTCCCTCTTATCTTGCTGTATGATATGTCAGTGTAGTTTGTTTCCTTTACAGTAATTGCTTTTTGTCAATTGAAATTGACTCAAGAAATGCGTGATGAAACTCAAAATGCTAAAAAACGGGTGGGGTTAATGGTTTTCAATTTACTACTCTTATTGCCAGTACTGAAAAAAAATTGATCCATCTGATACTTTCTATTCTAGAATTGTATTTTCATGTGTGGGGCTTGAGTGGCTGCTTTCATTTATTCCCACCAAAGTCTCTGTTCAGAGACAAACTTTTTATAGCCAATCACAGAAAGAAGAGGTTTTCTTGACTTGCCCTCTGTTCTGTTGATTTGTACATTTTCTCAGGACTATTTTTGTGTTTGGAAGACATGTGCCCACCCCAACACACTGGAGTTGATTTTTGACTTTCCCGGCACATACACCCCTGCAATATTCTCTCTTCTTGGCCCCCCTCCCCACCATCCTATTCCCTACCTCAGGATTGTATTTTTGCATACTCTATTAATAAGAAAGAAAATGAAATATCTTCCTTGAAAGGAGTTAAAACTTCAGGTAAAGAGTTCTGCAATGAAACAAAGCGACTAAAATGCTGGTGCATCTACTTTAGGTGTTGATACTTGGAAGAGCTCCAAAGCAGCAAGTTAAATCATTCTGTACTCTTCATTCTCCGGTTCATCGTATATCCTCATTACCGGATGGTAATATATCACTGTGCCAAACCCAACCAGCCACGCCACTAGAGTTCCTCCAAAAAAGACACAGAAGGTTAATAGACTCATGTATATGAAATCTTCTGTTTCTAAGTGCAGAAGGCACAGATAATGGAGCTTAGTTTCTACCTCGATGAGAGAAAGACCCTTCATTTTTTCTGGTTTGCTGCAAGTAGTATTCTCAAAGTCTGCAGAAAGAAAACATAAAGTGAGAGCAATTACAGTCTGCATTTTAAACAGTTGCTGGTATGTCTACAACTAGCTTGCTGTTTAACAAGCCAAAGCAAGGAACACATGGGTGAATAATTCTGGGGAGCAGGGATAGGACTAAGGAATCTCTATCCAATACTAAATTTGGCTCTTCTCTAATTTTGCCAGACGTTCATGCTCCACCATAGAGTCCAGAATGCACAAGGCATGATAAATTACCTATTTTGACTGCCCCCTTTTTTTTTAACCCCAAATAATAACATATTCTTTACTGGTCTGACCAAGTTCGTGTTAAAAGAAATTGAACTTGTTATGTCCAATGGATATTCTGTGGAGGCTGTTTCTAATAGAAACTACCTTCAGTCAAATTTATGAAGAGGTAACCTATATTAAGTTACTTAAAATCATTATTTCCTGGTGTTATTGTGTTCTATTTCAGTACCATAGGTTTCCAGTTCTCAGGGATTTGGAAAGATAGGAAACCTTTGCCCAGAGATGTCCCTATTACTGTAAAATTTGGATGAATTTGATAAAACTTCTCCCTTGCTTCTTAGGAGTTCCACTTTGGCTTTGTAAGGACCATGATTCAGCTTGCATTTTAGTTTCAAATATTTATGAAAAAATGGATATTAGTAAATATTAAGATTTTGACTGAGAATTTTTTATATGCTCATAAACTGAAAATATTTTCTCTGAACAGTTTCAGAGACATATTAGCTTAAAGTGCGCACAATAAAAGTATGGACTTATATAGTCATAAAACCTGTTGTCACAATATGAAAAAACATTTTTTTATAAAATAATTCCCATCTATATTCTTACAGAATTGATCACTTTAGCCATATATACCATCTCCATGTTTCATCACTTCATCCAAAGTTAGGGGATTGTCTTCTTCTTCTGAGTAATAGTTATATGATAAGCCTATTCATATATGCTTAATAATTTCATCCTTCTTGTACACAAGATCCTTAATATAACAGTAATAAATTATTAATTCTCTTGGCAAGTCAAGTCTTTTCATGGCTTTTATTTCTTTTAAGACCAATATCCAATATTTTCTAATTCCTACAACAGACTACAGGTAGTCCTTGTTTAGCGACCACAATTGGGACTGGCAACTCGTTTGTTAAGCAAAGTGGTCACTAAGTGAAACTGCAGCTGTGCTTATGTGTCAGGCCCAGCCCAAGAACAACAGGGAAACAATCCATCCAAGCTCAGTTCCTTTATTGCTTACACCATATAGACAGAATCTTGCCAGACTAAATCTGTACTACTCCAATCTAGTGGATATATCCTTGGAGATTCTAGGGAGTGGCTATTCAGACTGTGCTGTCTCTTGTCTTGTTCCTCCCTCCTTCCTAAGAACCTGCTGCTCCATTGCATTCCATCACATTATGATCTTACTTCAGCTTTCCTTTTCTTCACAGGCCTGCGAAGGTTGTAAATGTGAGGATTGGTCACAAAGTTACTTTTTCATCACCGTTGTAACTACGAACTCTATGGATCTCAGGTATATTTATACTTCTGATCTTCTCTGTTTTAAAAACTTTTTTTTCCTATCAATCTGCTGAGACTATTTCAATTCTTAACCAAAAAAAATTCCCAACTTTTAAACTCCCTGTATAATTCATTTTACTGATTCAAACACCCTGCTAATAGCCACAAACATACAGCTGTGATTAACAGAGGATTATTTATGTGCCCAGCATAGAAGTTAATTATATAAAGCACTGATAGAGCAGCACTGCAATTAAACCATCTGTTATGAAAACCATGGACTGTTTTATAGATTATATGGCAGTAATTGAGTTTGCGAGTGATTATACAACTGACAAGGAATTGTAAGCCAAATGTCACATCCTAATGAATATGCTTACATAGTATAGGTATTCTCAGATTACTATAAATAAATAAAGATATCACTATGGGACCACAATAGTAAATTTCAACTGGGTACAGGGATATGATAAAATAAAATTCAATTAGGACTAGGCCAAAGAATGTTAATTGCCAGGAATATTTCAGTGATGTCTTTCAATGAGAGCTAAAGAGTGGAAATTGTTTCTTGACTTTTAATATATAGATAATTTTGAAATGTTCCGACTCCACAGTTATTTTGAACTGATTATTTCCCTCCAACTGAAGGAATAGGGCAAATCGAAAGTGAACATAGGGAAATATCTCAACTAACAACATTAATTGTTGGTTGGTTTTTCTTCAGCTGCTACATATGTTATTTATGGTTTTGTAATATTTTTTATTTCATTTTTTAAATATTGCTAGCCACCTAGAGTCATGTATTTGAGGTGGGCAGTCACATAATTTGTGTGTGTGTGTGTGTGTTTGTTGTTACATTACTTGCTGCATTTATATATAGCCTTTCTCTCCATGTTCAAAGGTAGCTCATTGGTTAAAGCAGTAGCTTACAACTTAGTACAGATTACAGTGGCAATTGATGAATCATCTGAGGAGCATGTATAAAACATTCATGCAAGTTGTCTGTGGCAGAGACATGGAGGGATTCAAGGGAGTGTGATTAGGTCTATGGATTTGGCTGTCAGTTGAAGAATCCACATTCCAATAAACTCTGAGAACAAAAGAGGTATTCATCAGGAAGTCTGGTCTCACCTGGGGACTTAATAGCAGTATTCTTTAGCCATTTGCAGAATGTCAGGAATTTGCAGTCACAATTCCAGGGGTTACCGTTTATTCCCAAAATACGAAGTCTATACAGATTATTAAATATTTCAGCATTGAGGTAAGCCAAGCCACAGTCACTCACATCTATATATCTCAGGAGGGTGTTCTTTTCAAAGGCCCATTCCTTAATCTCCACCATCATTGGATTGCCAGAGAGATTCAGGAGCAGCAGCTTACTCAGTTGTGAAAAAGTGAAGGATGTTATGTGGGAGAGCCTGTTGAAGCTGAGATCCAAATATGTCAGTTTGACTAATCCCGGAAAGCTGAAATCCAAATCCATTGTTATCAGATTGTGGCTGCAATCTAGGTGGACTAGTTCATCGAGATAACTCATGGTTAATGGTGGTAAATTGGTGAGATTGTTCTGAGCCAGAATTAACTTTTTGGAAGTCAGTGGAATTGTGGTTGGAATATTGTCTAAATTCATTCCTGTGCAGTTCACTTCCCACTTGTTACAGGTACATTTTGCTGGACAGCTCAGGGCCTTTTCTATCCATTTCATTCCAAGTGCAAGAGTCATCCACAAAACTGTGGAACTATGAAAAGAGGGCAGAATGAAATACCCCATCCTGTATGTTTCTCTTCTTCAGCTTCATCAGGACTAGCCTTTTTGAAATTTCAAATGTAGAAGAGAATGTTAGTTCACCAGTTCCTCCCAGAAGAGCTCCAGGTCATCTCAGTTGTTACTGTTACCTTTATGACATCACCTCTTTGGCCCATACATCTGGAATTATGATGGTGATATACAAGTAGACCTGCCTATGTCAATTGTCTTAATAAATATTTGTTTCTTTTGTTACTATTTACACATATTCCAATATTTCATACTCTTGTAACAATAATTATATTATTACATAGCACAGTAATATTTACACAAGATAGTTTCACTGCTTCACATGTGAAATGTATACATTACATGAGGCTTTAGCATTTATATATATGCATTTGCATTTATGTCCATGATGACCAAGATTCTCAAAACTATGTTTTCTACAAGGAGTAGCTGAGCAGATGGACTGGGCTGTAAGCAATGAACATCAATGGAATCAGGTATAATTCCTAGTTAAGTTTACCTGTTTGTTTTCCTCCAGTTCAATGTATACGTATCTCTCCAGGTGTCCTAGTTGTAGCAATAATTGAATTTTTGGAAGAAATCTAATACAGTATTGTAATACTAATTGTTTATGTTCAACTATCTTGGCTGTAGATTATAACTGAAGAAAGAAAGCAGGATATTGATGTAACAACAAACATAAGAATTCTTTTTTGAAATCCCATGGGATGATGTAATCTTTTCTACTGGACATTCTAGGGTGCAACATGTAGCATAAGGAAATCTTTCTCCACTGCAAAACCTTGAATCCAAAGTCCTGTAGTCACAGAGAATGTATCAGTCTGCATCTCCAGATTGCTGCATCTCCAGATTGCTGCTTTCTTTGTGGATAGAGAAGGTTGGCTCTCCTTTTTGCAGCAATGACATTGGCTATGAAAGAGCAATCATGTCTCCTCCCCTTCCAATATCTCTGTATTTTTCCTGTGCCTAGATACCACTGCATATATGGAACTCTCTGGAGCTGAAGAGAACAATGTAATTTCTCCTCCTTCATGTCTTCCCTGCAGGTGGAAGACAAGCACTCTCTTTCTGTGTGCAAGGGCAAATGGGACGTTCGGCTTAAAGAGGAGGCGGCTCTGACCCCTCCCTCTCCATAACCAGATGCTCTGAAGAGGAGGAGATTTCAGGGGAGAAATCCCCATGACTCCTTTTTCAGGCATGGGCTTCAGACATAAGTTCATTCTTCAAAATCCATATTCTATGGCAGGAAAATTAATGGGGAGAAAGTGCATAGTATTTAATAATATGGGGTATTTATGTTATCATTATTAATATTCTTCCCTGCATTTTAAAGGTCATTTGGTGCACTATTAAAGATACAAGGCTATTTTTGGTTGCTTTGTATATTTAAATGAATTCTGAGTTTGCTTTGCTTGATTATAATCCATTCATACATGTATCATACACTTCTTAATTAAAATATAATCTTGGGAATTGAAAATGGTGATTCTCCGTAACCAATTTAGCATGGCTCACCTGATTTTGGGTGTGGGTAAAGGACCTACCTCCTAGTGCCATTGCACCAAGAGAAAAGGGAACTGCTGCCAGTGGTGCAGAAAGAGGTCTCCCTGTGTAGAGAGTACGGAAGATGACCATGACAGAGATATGCAGAAACCATTACCTAGATAAAAGGGCTGTAGCATTTATTAAGTGCAAAATAATGAATGCATTCATTAGTTGGTCATATATGATTATTTAAAGCATAAACATTGATAATTTCAGCATGAAAAGTTGCATAATAACTAGGTTAAATTGTTAGTAAATTTGTCTGGACTTAGAACTTTTTGAAATGTGCATCAAAATGTCTTTAAAAGAAGTTTTTAGAGTTAATGTTTCCTTATATAAATGTTTATATACTTTTATTTATGAGTGGAGGCAAAGCAAATTTGGTATTTCACACTGCAATAATTCTGTTCTGCTATACCTAACATTATATAAAATGTAGAGATCAATTGTCCATTAATCTTGTTTATATTCTTAATTATAAATCTATATGGATTTATACATTTATAGAACTCAAAAGGGTAAATAAGAAAGCAGTAAATAACTGGATATCTTTGTGTATAAGAGAAAAGTTTGCAGGGTGCTGTCCAAGGGATTCAGCTTGAGTGATAGCTATTTTCCAAGAGCATCAATTGGTATTTAGATCCCATATCTGGAATCTGTAGCTAAGAGAATTCACTGGTGAAAAGGATATGCTTTAGCCTAGCAACAGTTGTTAGGTGAACTATAATCCAGTTACTGTAATTGGAGGAGAAGTTGCTGTCAGTTCATTGTGACACATAACCTGACAATGAAGATGCTATCTAAGTACACAGAAGAATCTTCACAGTATTGGGGCACCACAACAGCAGATCTAATACCTCTATAGTAGCTGAGTAGGCCTTGAAGTTGTGCTACAAATCAGAAATAATGCCTAATGAGAAGAATCAGACTGAGATTTCAACCCTTGGTAAATTAGCTGCTCATGTCCCTGATTTCATTGTGTATGGAGATTTCTCTCAGGAAGTGCCTTTCATTGAAAGCTTTGATGGTGTTCTGCTCTTTGTGGACATTTCAGGTAAGCAAGGGAGATCAGGGTGCCACTGAGGGAGGAGGACAGATTTCAGAGACTTTTTTTTTTTTTAATGGAAACTTAAAGTATTAAGTGAGCAGAAATAGCCCTACATCTTTGCTGCTCATCCTGAAAATAAAGCAAGATTTTAAAATATCCATATAAACACACATTAATCCTCAAGGGAATTACTGATTCTTCAAAATGTACATCTATTTAGCTATGATTTTTTCTTCCCTGGGCAAAAAAAAGCCTTACTTGGAGGATACAGTAATGCACAGTGCAGGAAACAATGCTCTACATGTTAACTGCCATCAAGGGGAAATTCTATGGAGATTTTCCTTTGTCAGCTGAAACCAATAGCTGCTTGTTTCTCTCCTCCAAGCCAAAACTTTCTTATGAAAGTCTAATGAGTCAACTCCTGCCTGTCCTTCCTTCCTTCAGCTCTAATCACAGTCTCAAACTGTTACACTGACAGCAATTGCTTATGATTTTCAAGGTTTCACAGCTCTGACAGAAAAGTTTAGCATGAACACCAGCTTGGATCGTGGTGCTGATGAATTAACACAGACCCTTAATCACTACGTGGGTGACATTGTTGAGGGTGAGTCTAGAACTATGTATGATCTGACCTTGAAGAATACCTATCTTAGAGTCTAACAGAGTATTTTCAAATTATCATTGTTTGAAAACAGGTATTTACTTTCTAGGAGAGAGAACAAAGCTGTGCACAGAAAACATGGGTATGAAGCAGGTGCACAGTTGTTACTTTGTTGTAGAGCTTCAGCTTCCGAAATGCCAAATTCTCCCACTGATCATATTGCAACATCTTGTTGTTGGAAGAATGTCTCAATTAGTTATACCACTGAATATTTATTAGACACAACTGTGTGTTTTGCCACACTGAAATGTGTACAGGAGATTCAGGGTTTCAAATGCAATGAATACACTAATGGAGTAAAAGCAAAAAGGATTAAGCAAAGCACTGCAAAGCTATAATTTACAGTATAATATAGACTGGGAATACCCACAGACAAGGCCGTGAAAAAAGACATGGCAACATTTGACAAAGAAATGTAAATAGAGGATAAAATCTCACTTCCCTATGATAGCTGGGAGCCCCTTGTCCCCAGATTATTCCAACTAGTGTAAAGCACCCTCCCTGGGCAGGCCTCTTCCTTCATCAGTTTCTGAAAACTTGTATAATATTCTGTGGCAATTACTCATCCTTCTAATTGTGCACATTTATTGTTTAGACTTCTTGCCTAGTAGTTATGAAATGTTTATGTGAGATAGTAACGGCTCATCTATTATGTTCTCCTCATTATCTGGCTACCCTTGGCAAAGCACTTTTAAAAGACACAAGCCTCTTGAATTCAACTATGTGAGAAAATGACCAACTAAGGTGTTGGGGTAGCAAAGAATAGAGGCCTGTGAACTTTTGAGAAGGCCCAAGCTTCACCTGGCCATACTTTGCACAAGCATGCAGAAGAGAAGCCATTGTGTACAGAAAAACACAGAGGAAAATGGGCTGCACCACTTAAACTTCCTCACGTTGGCAGAGTATTTTTTACACATTTAGAGTTGGCTTCCACAATAGCACTACAGCATGACATTTCTGATATGTTGCAACCCTTGTGCCTCTTCCCAACCTGCAAATTTGTGGCTTGCAAAAGATCTGAAACCAACCTGTGACTTGCGTGCACTTGTTTTAATTTGGCTGCAACTCCCTTTTGGCACACTGAATACTTTCTGGTATGGAAGACTTGAAAATGAGTAGGACAGAAGGAAAGCACTTCCAATTTATTATGTATGCAAAGGATATTTGTGATATTATTCTCTTTGCATTGGGAATAGCCAGACAGTTTGAAAATGGCAGGATCATCTGGATAAATCCTAACCAGAAACTTAAGAGTAACTCAGAATTCCCTAAACCTAACCTGGAGTTTCCCGTATTAGTAAAATGACAGCAGCTGTCATTATCTCTAACCAGCACAGACATCTGACAACTCATTCCAGTCTGTGCCATCCTTTGTGGCTCTTCCAACTTTTTTCAGACCACAGAGGTCTGACTTATTTCATAAAAGCAGAGCATAATATATTCCAACTATTCTTTTTAGTCTTTATGACAGTTGGATTGAACATTTGATTTAAATCAGCATTACTACATCATTATAATGCAACAGAATGTAAAAATTAATGGCAGTGCTGTACCTCCCTTTCACCTTTTTTAAACACAGGGAAATATAGTATATTAACACCATAATACAAAAGTGCTGTGGTTTTTTTTTAGTGATACTGTCCTTTATTATATCATTAATTATGTGAACTTTTAGAAATGATGAATGGTGCTGTTGTGCTACTTCCATCTTCCTTCAGAAAGAAGTCCCTCTGAGTTCAGTGGAATAAGCTCCACTGAGTCATGGAATGGCAGCCTATAAACACCTCCCATGAGCAGAAAGGGAGCTCTGGGGTTTAAAAAAATTTTTTTTTAACGATGTGGTTCTAAGGTAGCTCTCTTTCATTTTAGCCATAAAATACCCTAGTAATAACTAAAAGTTAAATTTATAAAATAAATTGGATCATAAAATGGCACTCAGCATAAGTGTCATAATGAATGTATGCTACATTTCAAATATTTCTGCCCCCATTGGCAGTTTCATGCCCAGTTGGGGTGAACATAGTGGGGATATGAAGTGCAGCACCCCTTGGATGTGTGGCAAGTCAACTGCAGTTCTGCTTGTACAATAAAAGAAAGATGACTGGGGGAATACCAGGACATCCTCTCTGGAAGCAGCTAATTGGAAGAACCATTTTTCTCATAATTTTTTCTCTGTCATGCAGTAAAAGATCTTCTGTAAATCTTTCTTTTTCTTTCATGTATAGAAGTACTGGTGTTTGGAGGTGATGTCCTGAAATTTGCAGGTATGAATTGTGAAAAATAAAATTGGAGTGACTTTATTATCTTTACGTACACATTGAACGACTGAATTATTATCTTTTCTTTTATTGTGTTAGTATAAATCTTGATAGATCATTTCAATGCAATGATATTTATATAATATACTTACATTTTTACCATTCTCTATCTTAGAGTATTGGATATAAAATTATGAAAAAGAGGAAAAAAGGTGGATATTGTTATTGATATTAGTTACAATTTAGGATATCAGTGTTATGATTATTTGGTTTTTTCATTCAAAGTTAAGTATAACACTGGAAAATAAGAGCATACTGCACATCGGGGTATTTGTTACATAATAAAGGTTTTGGTCTTAGGCTAAATTACTTGATAATTGAAATCTCCACTGTATTGTTACTTGGTACATATCTGTGAGCGTGTGTGTGCTTATACATGTTAATAGAAGGAAAAAATAGATGAACAAGACAAGTTTAACAAATTTAAAATAAGAAAAAAGAGGAAAAAAGGTGGATAAAGGTGGAAAAAATAAAAATTTGAAAAAAGGAAAAAAGCTACTAAGTTTCTGACTTCCCCCTTTTTATACATCTGCTGATTTGCAATATTTATAAGCATTTAGGCCTCCTTAAAAGCCAAACTATAGGTGATTATATTTACTGTGCTGTATATATATGCATTCTTGCTTAAATTTAGTTAAAATTCTATTGTGTGTTTATACTGCTAGTTTTGCCATTGTTGCGTATTCTCCAAGTTTAAGTTCCCAGTCAGATATTGTCAAATTGTATCTTTCTTCCAATATTGAGCAAAATTTATTCCTGCTGCTACTGTATAAGCATATTTCTCATTAAATTATGTTTCTTGTTGATTTTTTTCCAGAGATTATTCCTAGTAAGAAAAATTATGGTTTCATTTCAAATTTAAATTCCAACATTTTCTGCATTATACTATGTATGTCTTACCAGTATTTTTGGTTTTTTTTTACATGTCTACCACATGTGATAAAACATTCCTATAAATTTTTGTGGCAGACTTGGATGAAATTTGCTGACAAATAGGTGGAAGAGGTTTTTGGGTGTTTGATGCTGTGTGTGTGTTTTATCTCTGTGTGCTATGTTTTAAAAGAGGAGTTGATGTTTCCTTTTTTTATTTCTTAGGTGAATTAAAAAGAATTTCCAAACAAAATTGCGTAATTTGAGAAAATCAAGTGTGCAAAGTTTTAGGTGAATAGAGCCATATTTTCTTGTGTAACAGCAGCCTTTTACCACTTGAAATTTCCCCTCAAATTGGATGTGCTTATCCTCTTATGTATTTTTGTGGATAATGGCAAGATTACATGTTGCAGACATTTTCCCATTGTTTAAAAGAATCCATAATATTTGAAAAGGCAGGTACAAGTGAGAAGCAAAATTCTGATGTATTTGGAGTTATCCACTTTTTAAATCTCTTTTGTTCTTGTCTATTTGGATGTTTGGTAGTTTGCTTTTGCAATTTATATAAAAATGGCACAAATTATAGAGGTAAGATCTGCAAAATTTCAGGAAGGATACTGATGCTATGGAATTATGATAAATAATAAAAGTTAAGGGTTTCTCATTTTCAGTTGGTACTAAAGTAACAGGCAGTGGGTAGGATAAGAGTGGGTGACAGATGGCATCTAGTAGAAATGGCAGCATTTTAGTTTAGTTTAGTTTAATTTAGTTTCCAAACACTCAGTCCACTGTTTTCTAAGTAGGGCAGCTGTTTAATCAAGAACTCCCAATTATTTAACAGAGTTGCACACAGGTCCTTCAGCCCCTTTGGCATGGAACTCTCAGAGGGCTACTTGATCCTATTATAGGTAGTCCTCAGTTAACAACCACTTGTTGAGCAACAGTTTGAAGATACAATGACACTGAACAAGGTACTTTTGACCAGTCCTTAAAGTTCCAGCAGTCCCAGCACCCTTGCGGTCATGTGATCACAATCTGGGCACTTGGCAACCGGCTCATGCTTACGACAGTTGCAGCATCCTGCAGCCATATGTTTGCCATTTGTGACCTTCCCTGCTGGCTTCCCACAAGCAGAATCAATGGGAAAACTGGCAGGGAAGGTCACAAGTTGCTCAGGTAAGTTTTACCCACTGCAGCAGCCATCCCCAGCCCCGCTGTGCTTACGCTGTGCCAGCCCCCCACACCCTCCCACACCCTGCAGCAACCACCCCAAGCCCCGCAACCACCCCAAGCCCCGCTGTTCTTGTGCCATGTCAGACCCTTGCACACCCTCCTTTACCCTGCAGCAGCTACCCCAAGCCTCACCACTCTCATGCTGTGCCATACTGGCCCCTCACATACCCTCCTGCACCCAGCAGCAGCCACTTACCTGCCCACCAGTCTGTTTGTGAGCTGCCTGAGACTTGCAACTTCCTGCCAGCTTCCCTACTAACTTTGCTTGTTGGAAGCTGGCAGGAGTTGCAAGGAGGTCCTTGCTTAACAACCTGCGATCCTTACTTAATGATGGCAACGGTGAATGCTGAGATTGCCATTGGTAAGTGATATGGTCATGTGACGTTGCCCTTTACGACTGCATCACTTAGTGACGGAAATTCCAGTCCCAATTACCTTCATTAACCGAGGACTACCTATAGTACTTTTGACATGTTGGTAAATGGTAATCCTGCCAAGTTGATTGTTGGAAATAGGGGGGTAGGTTGCTGCCACATTGGTAAATATGGATTGAGGGAGCCATCAGGAATGGCCCCCTTGAATCAGTACAGCCAGATCTTACTCAACAGGTTGGATAGTATTTGGCTCAGTATGCCTCCATCTGTCTAAAGCTGGAGCATAGGAACTCTGTGTTAGCCAAATATAATATTATCTGTAATATCAGCCCATTATAATTCAGTTTATTTTAGGCTGTTTCTTCACTAGTGATTTATAGTATCATCCAACCAATGTACTGATATAGTAGTAAGGAGGACAGGATTTATACAGCCTTAGCAGTACCTAGGAGACTTTAGAAGATACTATAAATTACAAGTGAGGAAATGACCCTAATTGTATAAGGTAATATCCTATTTTTACTAAAAACAGTATTTTTAAAAATGCTTATGAAATTGCTGCAATTGCAAGTGTCTTCATAACTTGCAAGAGTCTCTGAATCTTTCCACTGCATTTCTGAGTCGAGAATTATCTTGGATCCCCAGCTAATTGGCACAGTGTGTTTTCTATAGTAATCTTGATCCAGCAGAAGGGTACCACTTTTTTAAATTAAAAAATGGTAGATTATATACTGTAGGTGCTTCAAGAAATGGCAGCTATGCTGGCTGGGGAATTCTTTGCCAAGTTTGAAAAACACTGATATAAATTAACTTAAATAATCGGCTTTCCTAATTTAAATAACATACTGACAGAGAAAAAGGAAGCTAACATAATCATGAAAATTAACATATGAAGTTTTTAAAAAAATAAAACATTGAAATTACAATAACATAAAGTAAAGCATTAGTAAAGCTTTACTAGCTAAGCTCAGACACAGTACAGTAGTATATAACTTCCCCTCTTCTGAAATGTGCAGACAGAATCCAGTTAATAGTTTTTTAGCAGTGCTGGGGAATTCTGGGAATTAAAGTTCACACATCTTAAAGTTCCCAAGGTTGAGAAACACTGATATGGAAGATCATTGTGTTATTCCAGGAACAAGTAGTCGTGCAATGATGCTCATTTTTTATAATTCTGTTAAACAACTGAAAATACAATCTTGAAAATACAACAAGCTCAATGATTTGTTCTCTTCTTTCCAGGCGATGCACTGTTGGTGCTCTGGAAGGTGGAGCGTTGCCATTTAAATGACATCATCACTCTGGCACTGAAGTGTAGTTTCAGCATCCAACAAGAGTATGGTGTTCGTGATACTGAAGTGGGACTCGAGCTACGAGTGAAGATAGGTACCACTCCCTTGCTCTAGAACAAAGTGTTGAGCCTATTTCTTATAAAAAGGCTGTAATATAACATGTGTGTTAACTTCATCCTGTGCTGAGAGAAACAGAAGCAAAATGAAAGCAAATGGTGGCTATAGCTAATAAATAACCTCTATTAAATTTCTATTCCTGTTCGACAACACTTAGGGTCAAAGGTAAAAAATAATGGAACCATAATTTTAAAAATGAAGCAAAGATCAGTCAAAGAACCCATTATCTTTTATCAGCAAAGAGAAAAGTTCATTAGTAAAAGTATTTCTGGATACTTATGGACTGTGAATTTATTTCACCTCCAAGCAATTATCTCACTTGCAATTCCCCTTCCCCCCATTTTATTTCAGTATGCTGTAATTAGCTTCTCTAATAAAGAAGTTGAATCTTTTCTCAGGACTCTCTGCAGGTCACATCTCAAAAGTTGTCATTGGTGACAACAGGCAACAACATTTTGTGGTAACTGGCCGGGCAGTGGATGAAGTACGGTTGGCCCAAAACTTAGCTAAAGCAAGTGAAATTATCCTGTCCCCCAACTGCTGGGAGCTCTGTGACAGGAACTTAATTGAGGTAGAGAGAATTAAAAATGAACGAGCTGTCAAGGTTGGTACCTTCTTGTGTAATAGCCCACTCTGCTTACTGTGATATTGTTTTGTTTCTAGGGAAAATCAAAGGAATGTGATTGATTTTAAACACTGTTCATGACATGATAGTTTTCACATAAAGGGTTGGAATGAGGTCAGTTCATCTGTATTAGCATGTTTGTGTTATTTTTTAAGGGTACTAGAAAAATGTAAGGTTTTTTTCCCCTCTCTTTAAGACCAAAACCGAAAGTATGCCTTACTTTGATTAACCTTGCACATTCATCTTTCTTTTCTAAACAAATGTTCAGTGGGAATGGTGGTAACTCAGGACACTGTAGCAGGCATTGTATGGGAAATAAAGCCTACTACATTCAAACCTGAATGTAGTATAGAACTGAACTGCTTTTTCAAGGAACTGGGCTGGCCTGAATCAGTATCCTCATGTATCCTCATGTATGGACAAAATTCACACTAAGCCCAATGTTTGTCTTTAACTATGGTTTATTGGAAAGCCATACATTGTAATTGCAAACTGGCTTAGATTCACGCTTCAAGCTGAACTAAAACCAAGATTATGATTTAGTGCACTATGTGAACCAAGCCATTGATATATACAACTTGTCTTCTTGCATAAGAGAGGCAAATCATTTCTTATACAAAGTGCAGTCAAGAGAAAAGTTGCAGTATGTAAATTCAGTCAAGATAAACATTTTTTCATAATCAAGATAACCTATACAGGTAGTCCTCGAGTTACAACCATTTGGCAACCATTCGGGGTTACAACAGTGCTGAACTAAGGGACTTACAACCGGCCCTCAAAGTTATGGCTGTTGTAGTACTATGATGGAATGGAATTATGAAGGCCAGGCTCAGGGAGAAAAACATTTTCTTAGCTCGCCGGAGGAGCGTGGGAGATACAAGAGGATGAGACTGGCACCTCCCTGAGGAATTCACAATGTTGTGGCTGGCTGGCTGACTTGGGAACTGGGGTTTCAGTCTGGGAAGATTCTCGCTAGAGGTTGTAGCTAATAAACATAGCTGAACTGAATTTGCATTGTCTCTTGGAGTTCCTTGGGCTAGGCCTGACAAGTACCCCTGTAATCACATGAACAGAATTTGGGTGCTTGGCACCATCTCGCACTTACGACCAGTTGCAGTGTCATGTGGTCACATGATTGTCATTTGCGCTCTTCCCTGCTGGCTTCCCACAAGCAAAGTCAGTGGGGAAGCCCCCAGGGAAGGTTGCAAGTTGCTTGGGTAAGTCTCACCCCCCACGGCCTTTCTTTGTTTGCATCATGCCCTCCTTCCCCCCTTCACTCACATCCACCCTGCACCCTCTTTCCCTGGCCTCCCTGCACTTGCACGCACTGCAGCACCCTCCTCCCCCAACTCACACGCAGCCTGTACAGGGCCTCCCAGGCCTCCCCCACCCCCTTGCAGCACCCCCACACTCCTTACCTGGGACTCCCTCCACTTCCTGTTTAGCAACCCCTGCATCTTGGGTTACAACAACAACTGGGACTGCCTGGATAGCCATTGCTAAGCGATGCAGTCCCAACTGAAATCGTAACTTGAGGACTACCTTTATGTAGTACACATTAATACACTATAAAATCCTTCCTTTAATAATTATTAGCAGAGAATGGATTGACCAGTGACCTACCTCAATTGAAGAGGATGTTAGCGGTGGGGTTTGGGGAAAATGTTACTATCAGTAGTGGGGAGCTTTTACAATGGCTGTGCTGAGATGACACAAAGATGGATTCTGCCACTGATTGTGGTTATTTTTGTTTCAAAGTGATTATTGATGGTTTTATACGTGTGTATAATGATTTGGAGGGGAGGGGTTGTGCCTTTGAGTCAGTGTTGACTCCTGGCAACTGCCCGGACTTGTCCCTGCAGTTTTCTTGGCAAGGCTTTTTGGAAGTGGTTTGCCATTGTCTACTTCCCAGGGCTGAGAGAGAGGGACTGGCCCAAGGTCACCCAGCTGGCTTTGGGGCTATGGCAGGACTAGAACTCAGGGTCTCCTGGCTTCTAGCCTGATCAGCTTGGCTCTCATACTAGTTTTTAACATGTTTTTACTGCATTGTTGTTTTTTATCTGCTGTGAGCTGCCCAGAATCCCTCAGGTGAGATGGGTGGCCATACAAATTGAATAATAAATAAATAAAAATCAGCATCAGTGGCAGTATAAACAGAGCCTGATTAGGATACTGACTTGTCCCTCCACACATAAGAAAAACAAAAATACACAGAGTTCTATGGATTTCATGTTATTGGCAAAACCTTATCTTTGAAGGATTCTTAAGGATGGTTCATGTACTGGATGACTGGAGGAGGCCTTCAGAAAGGAAACAGAACTACAGAATAGTCAGTCTGACATTAGTACCAGGGAATATTTTAGAGCAGTTCATAAAACAATGGTATGATTATTAGAAATTAGCATAGATTTGTTAAGAACAAGTTTTGTCATGTGAATTTTATTTCGTTTTTTGACTGAAGAGGTTCCTTAGTGGATTGTGGGCATAAAATAGCAACTTCAGTAAGGTAATTGACAAAGTGTCAAATGACAACATGTGATACTCTGATTACATACTGTACACACATATATACCCAGCATGTTATTCTCTTTCGCATGAGCAACACTACAGTATGCAAAATGAAGTAACTGCAAAGTGAAATTATGTAAGAGAAATTGGAGGCAGGAAACTAGAGAAAATAAAAAGAAGTACAGCAGAATCTAGTTTACACCACCACCATACCTTTTCATACTGGTCTGTCCTTGCAAACCATCCCTGCTTCTACTATATTCATTCTTTGGTTTTCTTTTGTTCTTTAAACTTCTCAGATGTCTCTTTCTCAGGATCTCACCATTCACAACCTTCTTGGTTACCTCCTCCCTTTAAATTCATCTACTCTTTCTTCATGTGTTTGTTTTGTGATTCAGTCCTCATTTATTCTCTCTACAAACTTCATTTGTACTTGTCACTCACACTTATATTCAATCCATATTCCAGAACCAATTTATTCTTGACCCTATGTACTCTTTGTACCACGCACACTCTTAAGTAACATATTCTGCATTCTCCTTACTTTTACTTACTTACTTACTCCTAACATTCCCAATTTCTTCCATATTTGACAAACATTCATTCCTCACAAAAGACAATATAATTGTGATGGAATGGAATTATGAAGGCCAGACTCAGGGAGAAAAACGTTTTCTTTCATCTCCTGAGGCGCGAGGGAAAGATAAGAGGATGAGACTGGCACCTCCCTGAGGAATTCACAGTGTTGTGGCTGGCATTACTTGGGAGCTGGGGTTTCAGTCTGGGAAGATTGATGTCAGGCCTAGCCCAAGGAACTCCAAGAGACCATGTAAATTCAGTCCAGCAATGTTTATTAGCTACAACCTCTAGCAAGAATCTTCCCAGACTGAAAACCCCAGCTCCCAAGTAATGCCAGCCACAACATTGTGAATTCCTCAGGGAGGTGCCAGTCTCATCCTCTTATCTTTCCCTCATGCCTCAGGAGATGAAAGAAAACGTTTTTCTCCCTGAGTCTGGCCTTCATAATTCCATTCCATCATAATAATGCCCACCACCTTTCTGCCTGCATTTGTAAATATTAACATTTCTCTATTCATTTTTCCATGTTTAGTAATTTTTAACATACACAAATTAATCTATTTGCTCAATTTTTGTCATTTATGTATAGTTTGCAATCATTCACTCTATTTTCGTTTGCAAAGACAACTACTTTGGACTTTAGTAAATCAATTTTCAGACCCCTTGCTTTATCATACAGCCTATCTAACTTTTACTGCAAATCATTTGGACTCTCGGGCAACAACAAGGCATTACCTGCGTAAAAAAGTACAAGTATATTTATGTCCCCAACCCGTTCCTAATATCATCACTAGCATTCCTTTTTCATTTATTCATAAATACAGTAAATAACCAGTGATATACATCTTGTCTTACTCCCTGTCATATTCAGTTCTTCCACAGTTAGACCAGTACCATCTGATATCACTTCTAGCCATTACAAGAACAAGGGACTGATGGAAACTGGGCCTCCCGCCCGAAAGAGATAGCAAACTGTCTGTTAGGGCAGCTGAAAGAAAGGTGCAAAAAGACTTAAATATTGATACTATAAATAAGCTTTGCTCCTGAAACAGCATAGTCACTGGAATTCTTTTCTTATGACCTTTTTTTCTTTTTTTAAATTTAACTTTCTTCAATAAAAAACAGTTATCAAAGGTGTAGTGGGGAGCAGCTGGCCCTTCAAAGAACATACCAGTCTTATGTGCCCAGAGGGAGTCACCTGACCCCTGAGAGCCAATAAAGAAAAGGTGGGGTATGATGTAATGGTATGTGGGAATGGCCTTGGGAGACAGGAGGAAGATCCACAGCCTAGACAACCATCATGCAAAAGGTATCTCAGCATGCAGGAACAGAAGGGGTGTTGGAAGTGCCCAAGAAGGGACCCCCTCTAGTCTTCTGGAAAGCAAAAGTAAAGGAGGGGAGAAATACTTTGAAACTTGCAAGATTGATGTCAGCCCTTCAAGGGAGTCCAGACAAGAAGCACAAACTATGGGTACTAACACTACCTTTATTGTGAGGTTACAGTAACAGAATCTTGCAAGTCTGAAAGTAGAAAGAGAAACCACAATCATATAGACCAATTTCCTTGTTGAATGTATAAGTTTTTTGCTACTATATTAGCTGATAGACTGAAGAAATGTGTTTCAGACATTATACACACTGACCAGACTGGTTTCATCTCAAAGAGAAATATAAAGGACAATAGTAGGTTCATAATCAATACAATAGAACATATAAATAAAAAGAAGTAGAAATCTGCAGTAACCTCCTTAGATGTGGAAAATGCCTTTGACAATTTGCAGCAGCAATTCATGCTGGCAGAACTGAATAAAATAAATCCTGGAAAGGAATTTCAAGCTTGAGTTAATAGTATATACCAATGGCAAAAAACAAAGATTATGGACAATGGAGCACTTTCTGCAGACTTTCAAATCAGTAAAGGAACAAGGCAAGGATGTCAACTCTCTCCTTTACGATTATCATCATGTTAGAAATACTGGCAGAATAAATCCAAGGTGATAACAGGTCTCAAAATCCATGGAGAGGAATATAAGCTTAAGTGTTATGTAGATGATGTAGTATTAACTATTACAGAACCACAGAAGTCAATTAAACAGCTAATGAGCATAATTCATAAATATGGAGACTATTCTGGATATAATATTAATGTTCAGAAAACAAAAATAATTACAAGATTTTTAATGCAAGAAGAAATTAATTTTCTGCAATAAGAATCTGGCTGCCACATAGCCCACTCAGTGAAATATCTTGGTTTGCACTTGACAGGAAACACTCAAAAAATATATCAAAATAATTATACTAAATGATGGCAAGAGATTAAAAAAGATCTTGAAATGTGGTAGAATCTAAAGCTATTTGGTCAGGATCATTTGCAATAATTAAAATAAATGTTTTACCCAAGATAAATTATCTATTTCAAATGGCACCAATTAGAATTTCTGAGGGAACTCTACAAGAATGCCAAGACACTGTCAGTAAATTCATATGGAATGGGAAAAGACAGAGTTAAACAAAAAATTCTACAAGATTCTAAAGAGAGAGGTGGCCTTGCCCTTCCAAATTTTACATTGTATTAAAAGCAAGCTGTCTGTTATGGAATACAGAGTGGATAAAGCCTCCAAATAGCAGAATGGCAATTCTGGAGGGAGGCAGTTTGGCCAATGGATTTCATATATACAGTACTTATGGTACAGAGACACAAAGGAGGATAAACATTTAAAAGAACATATTATCAGATAAAGCCTGATAAAAGTATGGAATTCTACCAAGGGAATAATAAGCCCAACAATTTCACCTTTAGCTTCTCCTTCAAATGCTTTTCATGTTGGAGACAATCACAGTAAAAGGAAGTTAATTATATATGTGGACATGGTCCACTCATATTCTATGAACTGAAAAAAGCCCCAGCAAGAATTACTTAGTAAAGGATGGAATATGCCATGGTTGTTGTATTTACAAATAGCCAGAAGGATAAGATCAGATCTTAAGGAGAAAGGAGGGACTTTAAGAAAAAAACAAAACAAAAACAAAATTTGAAATGCTAATACAAAATCAACATCACTTATTATATACAAACTTTTACTTAGACATGACACAGAGACAGAACAATCAAGAAACTGCATGATAGAATGGATGCAAAATTTCAAAGAAACAGTTACTATACAAGAATGGGAAGAATTATGGACTAAATCACACCAAGTTATAACCTAAAGGAAAATTGGTATAAAAGTTTTATAGATGGTATACTACTCTATGAGTAATAACTAAGATAGATAAATCATGCAGCAAATAGATGTTGGAAATGCCAGGAAACAGAAAGAACATTTTATCACATGTGGTGGACATGTAAAGAAAACAAAATACTGGAAAGACATAATAGTACAATGCAAAAAAAAATTGGAATTTAAATTTGAAATGACATCACAACTTTTTATTAGGAATATTCTCAGAAAAATCAACAAGAAACATCATAATTTAATGAGATATATGCTTACAGCAGTGAGAATAAATTTTGCTCAACATTGGAAGAAAAATACAATTCCCACTATACCTGATTGGGAACTCAAATTTGCAGAATATGCAGCAATGGCAAAACTAACAATATATATGTGCAACAGAAGTTCAGCAAGAATGGTTCCGATATATACAATAATCACCTACAGATTGGTTTTTAAGAGGGCCTAAACGCTTATAAATATTGCAAATTAGTAGATGTATAAAAGGGGGGAAGTCAGAAACTCAACAGCTTCTTTTTTTCCTGCTTTTTTCTTGTTTTTTCTCTTTTTTGCCATTTTTTAATTTTACTTTTTAGTATTTCAAAATTGTTAAATTTCTTTTCTTCATTTATTTTTCTTCTATTAACAGGTACAATATATATATATTGTTCATATATATATATATATATTTATATACACACACACACACACACACATACACATACATATGCGCACACACACAGACACACAAATACTCATATACACTATGCAACAATATGATAGAGATTTTAATAACAAGTAATTTAGCTTAAGACTGAAATTTTATTGTAAAATAAATACCTTGATGTATACTCTTCCTTCATTTATATTTCATTATAAATTCATTATATTTAATTTTGAAGAAAAGTCAAATAATTATAATGCCTGTAACATTAATATCCAAAACTGTACTTAATATTGATAGAATATCCACTTTTTTCTCCTCCTCTCTTATCTACATGTAGTACTCTAAGCCACCTAAATAATAGAATATTAAGAATCTAAATATATTATATAAATATCATTGTATTGAAATAACATATTGTACCAAAACTGAGAAGATGGAGCAAGAGATGGTCTATATGGCTAGATTTAATAATATGTTAAAGGATTGAGCTAGTACTATATTAACATTTTATGGATATATTTTTCATTTCTACAAATGTTACTCAGTTATTCATTATTCTACATATTCTTTTCTGATTTTATTAGCACTGTTATATTTCTGGTTGTATTTTATATCTTCTGGTTGTTATATTTACCAATAAAATATATATATTAAAAAAATCATGCCTGTGTTTAAGAGGCACCATACAATATATTTTTGGTATCTCATGTTGGAAAAATGATTGACGGTGGCTATAGATATCAGACAAAACATTGCAGAATAGCTATAATTTTATATAATTCCAGGTTAGATATATCCGAAATGTCCCTGAGTTTAATACCGAAGAATTCTTTGACAGATGTGCACAGTACCTGCATCAAAATTACATTTGTGAGAATTTTGGTGAGTTTTTCAGGTATAATTGAGATTTAGAGTGACTTCTCAGCTCATGTATTACTATTATCCCATTGCATTTGGCCTTCTAACTGAAATACCATCTTATTCTTCAGTAATCATAATGATGCAGGAAAATTTCACTCTAAAATTCATCAAAGATTTTAGATTACCTTGCCCATAAATAAAGTATAACAGCATTTTTTTTTATGCTTTATGCTCAAGAAAAATTCTATATAACTAACTATATGAGAGTTGTATTTGACAGTGGAATGCTGCTCCCATTTCCCAACCGCAACTATCCAATTATAAAAATAACCAGGAACTTCTTTTACTTGTTTTTGGAATACATGGAAGGGGGAGCGGAAAGAGGACCATGCCAGCTATCCACACTTTGGAATTGTTCTGGTTACTACCGCAAGGTCCACATATTCAACTGAAAGCGTGAGAGGATTCACAACTCCTTTCGGACCAGAAATAGACAGTCAGCAAATGGTGGCACTGCTGCCACTTACACGCACCCCCCGCCCCCCCATCTCAGAGTCGCTTCCCTACTCCTCTTTGTGCATTAGCAGAACAGGATAGAACATGCACAAATTCCACAGATAGGATGATAAATGCACCAATACTGTGTGTCATCCAAGCAGACTTCACTCATTGTCTCATTTTTTCTCACCTTTCCTTGCCAGAGATTTTGAGAACAGCCTCTGTGTTGCCTCCAAATGAAGAAATTGAAAAACGCTTGCGAAAATACGTGATGAGGAATGTCCTGAGGAAGGTACTTCAGCAAATATGCAGTTACCAGCAGTTTCATATGAGTGTAATTAATGCAACACTTTTCACAGAGGAAATGCTTCTGTAGGAATGCTATTATCATTCTGCATGATTTTTGAAAAATATAAATTTAATGTTTCCTCATTATGAGCAGTTGACCATTTTCACCAGATATTCTGAAAAAGAAAATGGAGAAGGGAGATAAGGATTTACAGTTTACATGCTTAACAATTTCCTTGCAAACTTTCTTCAATATTCCTGGAAGTGTTGAAGCTGGGCCTATATCCCAGTCAATATTCTTTTTCTTTCTTTTTTTTTTTCAGAATGCCCAAAGAGGCTTTTGCTACAATAGAATCTGGTTCTATCTGGAAGTAGAAGACTTCTAGGTTAAGTCTCATGGAATTCATATACTCACTGGATGGCCTTAGAAATATTACCCTCTGCTTATGTTAGATACAATAATCCTTCTCCACCCAATTGTTTCATAGTGCAGAAGAATTAGAGGAGGGATCACCTGGAGTCCTACTTTCCCCCTCTGGTCTACTACCACTATGTACATAAAAGGGTTAAAGCTGGAATAATGAAAGGCCACTCCTTTGGGACTATACATGCTAATTACCCACAGTGCTTCCAATGGCTCCGAAAGTTGTGTGATAGATACTGGTAGCTCCTCTGCTTTTTTATCGCTTGTCTGTTGTATTTTGCCAGTTAACTATTTTTGATATTGCTGAAGTTTAATAAATAAGCATTAAGCTATATTTTTACTGGCTGAACTGAGTGGCGTGTGTGCTTGCTCTTATCTGGATATAAGGATTACAGTAGCTGGGAGTGTTCTAAGTGCAAACTGAAGTGGAAATTGCCCAGTTATTTTTCCAACATGTTAAAGGTAACTCTTTTCTGTGCTAGCATGGCTGGCTGCCAGGAAGCTATAAATCTGCCACCACTCAGAGATAAGCAAGTTCAGTCTCCATTGTAGCTATCTGGAATAAAGCAGCCTTTGAAAAATTCCTTTTCCTTCTGTCCTTTGAGGATACAGTAGATTGTACTTCCCAAACAGGCAAGCAGGGATTGAGAGCTGTAAATTATCAGGTGATGAATCGAAAGGAGAAACAAAATACATAGTCAGAAGAAATCCAAGGTCCAAGACACAGCAATGCAGGACATTGCCTTCAAGAGCTGAGGTTTGGAGAAGTTGGTCTCAGCACCATCTAAAGGAAGTGAGTGCAATAAATAAGCCACGGTGAGCCTCCACCCATTGCACAACTGAGATTCATTAACAGTAGCTGCAGCATCTGTTAGCATTTTCATGCCTTTGGGCTAGCCTTGTGGATCTCCCAGGTTCAACTCTCTGGTCCTGGATCTTCATAAGCACCTCTGCCTAGGACTAAGTGGCTGAACTTCTCAGTCTGAGTTAGTGTCCATCGATGTGGGTGAAGGGTCCAGGGAACTCGCTGGGCCTGTCAAAATAAGAATGGGGTCACTGGGTCCAGCAGTGCTAGAATCTCCAGCTACAGGACTGCTCTTGCTCGGCGTGTTTGGCTCCACTTCCTCCCCATCCTCTCTAGCAGGATCATAACAAGCTCCCCATTTCTATCTTGGAGATAAGGATGCTGCTTCTTTCCCAGGGCTATTACAGGAACTTTAGAAGAGAGGACATGTAAAATGCCTCGAGCATTTTAATCAAATTGAAGATAAATATAACCTACGGTATTATATCTGGTTTGAAAAATCAGGACAAGCACAAGCTGGCAGCCAAGAGATTCAAAAACTTTTTTGCTGTGTCTAATGGCCATTCATATATTTGTAGCCAGACACGGTAGCCATATTATGGCCAAGTAATTGAAGGGCCTCAGGAGGCCTGGCAGTGATATAGGACTTTTTTCAGCCTCTGTGTGAGTGTGTGTGCGCGCGCACACACACATACATGTGTACATGTCATGTTTTGTTTTTCCACTTTTAAAAATAAGTGCATTTGGTCTATCAAATATTTATTTCAGTAGTTCCATGTTTGGAAAGTTTGCGGGGAAGGGGGTGGCATTGCCTGGAAGGCCTTGTTAATTCAACCTTATCTATATAATGTGAGATTTAGGATTTTAAAACAATTTTCACTTAATAAAGCACAAAGGTATATGTACTTTTTAAAAACCAAATACCATTCCAGGAATCTAATTCTTCTCAAGACTATTGTACTTTTTGATATACAATATGATTGTTTATATTTGTTGTACGCCACCCAGAGTCAAGTTGGTTGAGTTGGGCAGCCATATAAATGCTTGAAATAAATGAATAAATAGATAAATGCATCTATATGTATATTAGGCCATTGGTCTTTTTGTGGGGCTGGGAATTTTTAATTATTGAAATATTAAAGAATATACCTCTACGTTATATCAGACACACCCTGATATTACTGGGAGGTGGGACTGTAATTTAATCTGCAGGGACCTTTTATGATAAGTGTTGAAGAGAATGGACCATTTCTATATCCACTACTGTACCTCCTTTCCGACTCACAGTGTAACACCATCCACACAGTAGCTAAATTTGTCACTGCAGCAATTAACTTCAGGCTGAGCCTGATAACTCAAAGTCCTTGAACTACTTTATTTTTATTTCCCTTCTCTTTTTCTCTCTCCTCCTCTTATATAACTCTAAATTAGTATCATAATAAACAACTAAATAGGTACTAAGCAAGCATCATCAATTATACTCAAATATTCTAGGTACAGTCGTGTGAAAAAGAAAGTACACCCTCTTTGAGTTCTATGGTTTTAC
This sequence comes from Python bivittatus, assembly GCF_059951505.1. NCBI lineage: Eukaryota > Metazoa > Chordata > Lepidosauria > Squamata > Pythonidae > Python > Python bivittatus. The sequence goes on from NW_028277098.1 coordinate 1,384,807, forward strand.
TTATCAGGACATAATAAAAATCATCTGGTCCTTAGCAGTTCTCAAAAGTAGGTAAATACAACCTCAGATGAACAACAACACATGACATATTATACCATGTCGTCATATCTTTTACAAAAAGAAAGCCAACATGGAGAAGCCATGTGTGAAAAACTAAGTACACCTTAGTTATAATGCCCTGATACGTAAAACCATAGGACTCAAAGAGGGTATACTTTCTTTTTCACAAGAATCTAGAATTTTATTATTTTAATGTATTATTTCTACATTTTATCACTTTATTTAACTTAATGTTTTAATAAATTAGTATTTTAATACTTTACTAGACTGTCATTCAGCAATACAGTATTGTACTTAGTTAACAGTTAAGCACTTCTTGCAATTCCCACTGCCTTACATATACTTTAAATAGGGTCTGGTACTCTAGCTCTTACCTGCTTTTCCTCCTCTTTCTCCCTTCTTTTGTGTAAATTGCACAGTTACCTGCATCTCATTCCCCTTTCCTCCCTGTAATATTGTTGCTGAATTGTACCTACATCTGATTGTTGACCATTACTATTACTATTATTATTTAATCCCGCCTGTTATATACATAAATATAAATAAATAACTCAAGAGGGCAAATATACCTAATACTCCTGCCTCCTCTTTTCCCTACAACAACCACCCTGTGAGGTGGGTTGGGCTGAGAGAGAAGGACTGGCCCAAAGTCACCCGGCCAGCTTTAACACCCAAGGGAGGCCTAGAACTCACAGTCTCCTGGTTTTTAGGCCAGCACCTTCACCATTACACCAAACTGGCAAGCAAGCAATAAATAAATAAAATAAAATAAAAAAGTATTTTATTTTGATTTGAGTCTGCTTTTCCCCTTCCCCTTCTCTTTGTATTTTTAAAAAACTAAAATAGGTGCATTAAGCCAATCAGAGACTTAAAACAGCTATCTTAGTGCTTGTTTTAAAAAACAATGGGATATACCAGTCTAATTCAGTGCTAAATGGTTGATGTGATCTTAGGAGGTTATGAGGACATTAAAGAAAAGATTTAAGGCCACATGTAGCTCCTGGGATTAAGGCTGTCTATCCCTAAATTAAACAAATACATAAATTTGCCACATAGGGGAAATTGTCATGTGTCTTACCAATACCAATAGAATATTACCAATAGAAGTGAATATGTGTAGCTCAGGGTTGAACTGTGGAGTCCTTGGGATTCTCTGAGCTTGGTTGTTTTCTTTCATAGCAAAAGAAGTGACAAAAAAGCTTGGACATCTCACAGAGAAGAGTGAATATTCTACCAACTCCTCACTACAGTGCCTCCAGAAAATCAAAGATGTACACATAGATGAAGATGAAGTTATGGTCTCATTTGATGTCACAGCACTCTTTACATCCATAAACCCAGAACTAGCGAAAGAATTCATATTAGCAATACTACACAATACCCCCGACCTAACAAAATACACCCAGATTGAAATACCCAGATTGAAATACCCAGAATCATCAACCTCTGCCTCACTACCTATTTTCAGTTTGATGGACAAATATACTAACATATCAGAGATTGTAATGCAACACCTAGAAACTATAGCACTTCCACACAACCTAAAGTATGGATCCGGTATGTAGATGACACCTTTGTCATAATAAAAAAGGAACAACTAGAGAAGACACATGAAATCATTAACAACATCTTCAAAGGAATAAAATTCACCAGAGAGGAAGAAAACAACACGCTACCCTTCCTGGATATCCTCATCAGCAGAGGAAACAACAGCAAATTAGAAACCGAAGTCTATCGGAAGACAATCCACACTAATCAAGTACTCCATTACCAAAGTAACAACCCTACCTCCCACAAGAGGAGCTGTGTAAGAACATTATTCAAACAAGCACAAACACATTGCAGCAACCCAAAACAGAAAAAGGAAACAGACTACCTGTGCAGCATCTTCCAACAAAATGGATACCCACACAACTTTATCAAAAAGTGCCTGAACACTCAACCTACTACAACACAACCAACACAAGCTATGAAAAGGATAACACTGCCATACATCAGAAGTGTCTCAGCAACTACCAACAAGACTATTACAACCACCTGGCATCTCCGTAGCACACAAACCAACTAAAGCCCTCCAAAACTTCTTAAGCAAACCAAAAGACCCAGTAGCCCAAGAAGAAAAAACAGGAGTCATCTACAACATACAGTGTAAGGACTGCAACAAACAGTATGTAGGACAGACAGGCAGAAGGCTTGCAGAGCACATCCATGAACACCAACTAGCAGTCAGAAGACATGATGAAAACTCCTTACTCTCACAACATATGGACAGACTTAACCATACTTTCAACTAGGCAAGGGAATTCCTGGAAGCTTGGTATTCAGACAAGGCAGCCATCAACAGGCACATAGAGATAAACAACATCTACACACTATTCAAAAGAGACAATAGAAAGGAAAACAAAAGACCAGAACATCTCACCAGCAATCATCACCCAGATAAGCAGAGATTAACACCAAGATTACCACCAGACATACAAGCAGTAAACAATACCTTAATCAAGGAACTACCAGAGGAAAAAAATACAACAAAACAAAACTCACACCCCCGCCAACACTGGCAGGGCATGCCACAATTTATAAACAGAGAGCAAAACCCCATTCCATTCTAGCACTGAAGATGTTACGTAGCCGGGTAATGAAACGTTTGCAAGAAAATAACCAAGCTCAGAGAACCCCAAGGACTCCACAGTTCGAATATTCCCCTTCACAGTGTAGCTAATTGCCTTATATTTTGTTTTAATTTATGTTTGTGACCTTAATAACTTGTTTGCCTGCAAATTTAATTTAGAACACACATTCTTTAAACTAAGCCAGTCATTATCCAAGCCACCTAGAGCATTAGATGATGATACCCAATTTTCTACATTCAGGTACATTAACATTGTAAAATGCCAATAGAAGAATATTTATCAAATTTAAATTGAGCAGAGATCAATACAAATATTGAGTGCATATATATATATACTTATATTTATGCCACATTTTTACAAACAGAGTACCAAACTGAAGTAGACTCCTGATTGTTGGTTAAATACATAAAAATGTATTCATGGAACAAAATGGCTGCTCTCATTAATCAATGGGATGTTCAATAATAATCTCCAGAGGAATAGCTGTTGCTCCAAAATCACAAGGAGTTTTGGTACAGTTAAAGTTTTTGGTACCGTTAAAGACTAATGGTATCCTAATCTAAAACCTAAAGCAAAGAATCACATGGAAGCAGAGATAAATCAGAAAGTTGTACCTTATAGGATTTCTTTTTTCCACTTTATGATAAGAGTATATCCTTGCTCTATAAAATTAAAACTTTTCTTTATTTTTTTCATTAAGTAGTATAGAAAACAGTTGTAAGAAAAATTATGATAATCTCTGATAAAATGTCCACTTTGAGGAAATCCAATTCTTAAAAGAATTTCTTGATTATGAAAATAACTAATTTTCAGCTCAGGGTAATATGCTTGAATATAGTTTTTTTCTCCTCAAGTTCCTGTGAAAAGTTAATGCTCCTTTCCTATTTTTCAGATTGATGATAACCAGCCACTAGATTATTTGTCAGAGCTACGTCCTGTTACCATTGTTTTTGTGAATATGCAGTTTGAAGAAAATGCCAACACACACCATCTGTGTAAGGCTGTCCAAGATGCCAACAGTATGATCACTGGAACAATATTACCCCTCGGTGGCAAGATTAATAAAGTCTTCATGTTTGACAAAGTGAGTCTCCTGTAGAAGTACCTCACAAAGCACAACAATGAACTTTCAATAAAACTAACCGATAATATTTATTTATTTATATATATATATATATATATATATATATATCAAATTTGGACACCTCCCATCTCATGAGGAAGTGACTCTGGGCGGTTTATAATAAAAACAAGTAAATATTAATTAAAATACAATAAAATAGTATAAAATACAATAAAACCAAATTCATAAATAATAGTATCTTCCAAGGTGCTGGTGATCAAAAAGATATTGATGTACAGGAGCATCTTCAAGGTGCTAAAATAAATAAATAAAATAAATTTAAAAATAAAATATGGAATTAGTATGTGAACATAGTAATGCTCCATTTCATTAGGTGCTTTTCTTGGTTTATATTGTTTCTACTGTTCAGCCTTGTTTCTTTTATTATGCTTTGTAATACATGTGTTTACGGTACTGTATGATAAGTTTACTTAGACTACTTTAGGATACCTTGACCTGAAAAACAGCATGCAACACTAAATAAGTAAATATCTTTTATGAATTGTATTTACCTATTCTTTGAAGCAGTCTTCTCTGATGTTTTATTTTCCCCTTCTCCATAAAGGGCTGTACTTTTCTTTGCATCTTTGGTCTTCCTGGAGATAAACAAGCCGATGAAAGCACGAATGCTCTCGATAGTGCCCATAAAATTCATGCTTTCTGTTCCACAGCACTCATGAAAGTAAAGTAAGTAGGTGAGAGTGGGATGTCATTGACATACATCTGATCACATGTAGTGCTCATGCCCTAACTTGCTATATCGAGGAGTGCCATGTCTGTACCCCAATTCTAGTTCTGTATTCATAGCATCATGAAGAGATGCATCAGCTAAGACTTGGGTTTAAGCTTTAGGGAAAACTATTGGGACAATCAGCAAACTAAAGCCCCTTCTACAGATAAGCATTCTTTCTTTCTAAGATCCGTTCTGTGCCCTACATCCATACAACTGTGGGAGGCCAACATGGGGCTTGGGAAGTTGAGTCAATTAACTACTGGTTTATCTCCTGCTCCAGAGTAGCACTGTGAAGGAAGTTTTGCAGTGTGTTCCCTAGAGGTCCAGGATAGGAAGCTGCCTCATCCTTCCTCTCACCCTGGATAGTTCCTCCCTCCTTCCTGCAACAAAGTGCCATGTTGAAAATGCCATGGAGGAAGAATGCTGGTGGTGAACCAAACAGTTTGAGGGGTAGGGCCAGGGGTTGTGTGAAAATATCCCAAGTGATAGGAGAGATGTTAGAATTGTACTGGTTTATCTTTCAAATAAGGTCAAGTCTAATTTTTTAAAAGCTTTGATATTTTCTTAATAGATACACTACATATTTAGCATTTTAATCCTATCTAGGACTCTTCCTTATGGCTGAGAGAAAGTGCTATCCACCATTCCTTGAGATAACAGCAAATTATATCAACACAGAATTTGCTATTCCCATTGGGAGCCCCTATCCTGCCACAGGCACTCTCTAGGGTTCCTCTTTCTGCAACAGTCAATCAATGGTCAGTGAATTGTGTCAGATTGTACCCATATCCAAATTGCCATGACTTGTTGCTTCTTGAAATGAGTGGAAAACAACTAACACTAGAAGAGTTACTACAATGTTAGAATAGCTAAGGACTACTTAATTAATTGACTGCATCAGGTATGAGTTAAGGATGAAGGCATGGTAGAAAAAGGTTGTTGGGACTTGTTCATACTGTGGTTAGGTTCAAGTAGGGACATGGCCTATATTTACCAAAAACAAAGGCAACCCTTCATTTAAAATTATGTCCCATTTTAGGAAGATAAACAGACAATTTATCTACCTCCAATGTCATATTTTCAGAGAATATGATCCCTTTTCCTGTATTAAAGTTATAATATTTAGGAGAAAGATGGTTTAGTCATTTTTCAGATAAACAGAGTGGCATCTTTCCCATTTGTTTATAAGAAACATCTATTATGTTTTTTGCATGACAAAATAGATGTATCTCTCCTACCTTTTATTCTTCTGTGTCCAGAATGCAGACTATAAGTGGCATTGCTTATATATCTAAAACTGCATCACTGGCACAAAAGGAAGGTGATAGCAATCTTTGCTGAGGCAATCCAAGGTTTGTAAACTACAGAAAATCTTATGAAAAAAAAACATTCAGAGAAAATTGTAAAGCAGCTCAAGAATGGTTGAGCATGCTCAGTGGATGCTGGGTGTATGCATGAGTTTGAAGAATGGAACAAGAAACTGAGGGATAGTAGTGAGGATGGTATAAAATGGAGTGGCTGGGACCTTAAGCAGAATTCTTTGTAGATTCCATGTTGGGTAGATAAGTGCAGGTAAGTAATTGTCCCAGGAAATCTAGTGAAGCTTAGAGGTCCAGTACAGCCTATCATTTTCAAGAGAGATTCTTGCCCCCTCTGTGAATTCAGTTACTTTTTGTTCCTCTTTGTGTTGCAGGATTGTCTCTATTGGGGTCACCGGTGGACCAGTTTTCTGTGGAGTGGTTGGTCATCGTGTGAGGCATGAATATACAGGTGCAGCTGTAATGAATCTCTTTACTCTTCCATGCCCAAGACCAGAAATTTGGTGCAACAGATAAAATATTAGCTCCCACCTCACTCTTAAAGATCGTGACAAACAGTGCTTCCTCATCTATCCCACCAGAGCCTACGTTTCTTAGTGCAACTTCTTTTAGCTATTTATTCATATTTCTGCCTCAGAACCTTTGTCCTGTTTGTCCTAGCTGTACTGCATGGGCCTCATTCTCTAATTTGGGAATGGGTTACTTTTTAGAATAGCATGCCCTTCCTTGGACCCAGATCATTTCTTGACATGAAAGTACTATTCTATACAAAAGTTACTTTAGGCAGTTGTTTTAGGTAGCTCAGTCCTAGACCTCATCTTGTTTGCAATACTGCTGGAGGAGAAATGTACATGCAGTTGAGGACTTCTTTCTGTTTCTTTCCATGTTAGTGATTGGGCGGAAAGTTAACCTTGCTGCACGGTTGATGATGTTTTATCCAGGATTAGTAAGCTGTGATGCACTCACTTATTCCAAATCCAAACTGCCACCCTACTTCTTTGAAGAACTCCCATTTGTTGAGATGAAAGGTGTTGTGAATCCTGGGACAGTCTATCAATTTCTTGGTATTACGGAGAAAACGTAAGTATTGCCTTGTTGATAGCTGGAAAAGAATTTGCTCTGGCTGCCTAAAGTTTTGAATGTAGAATAGACCCAGGAAACTTCCCTTCCAATAGATTCAGCTCTCAGCAAAGCAGGCAAATTGATGTTTGTTTTGCAAAGACCTCTTCTGCTGGACTATGATTTCCTCATATCCTCCTTGTTATCTCTACAGACAGAATCCTTTCTTCTGTCTGTTTCAGCAGTTTTGGTGACTACAAGTTACACCAAATAAATAGTATTTTCACTATTTCTTCTCTCAGGCACAACAAATCTTTGCTCATGTCCAATTGGATATATGTTAAACAAAAGAAATAGTTTAGAATGATATTACACATTATGAAGCAAATAATACATATTTTTTTTCTGTTGCAATGATATAGATCTGTAGAGAGGGGAGGACAATGTAATGGAATGCTTCTTTGAAAGGGGGTACAGTTCATCTTGAAGAAGGTGGTGGTGTGTTCCCTTCTCAAAAAGCCATCACTCAACCTAGCAGTTTTAGATAACTAGTAGTCTGTTTCCAACATTTCCTATTTTGGAGAGGGGAGTATTAAGAGGATAGAGTGGTTGCGCTTGCAGAGAGTTCATGAGGAAATGAATTTTCTGTACTTTTTCAGTCAGAGTTCAGGCCCACGTACAGAACCAAATCCGTATGGATTGCTCCCATGGCAGGAATGGAATAGGAGAAGTGCAATCCTCATGTTGTGATTCATTGCTCAGTGGCTTTAGGTATTCATCATTGTACCCTTCTGGACCATCTGCGAGGACTGGGAGTGGAGGGCAGAATTCTGTAGGGGTTTTCCTTCCTAAGTAGGCAGTTCTAGTTGATGGTAGTAGGTGATGAGAGATCAAGACCCAGGAATCTCCATTGTGGGCACCACAAGGATTAACAGTTCTCCACTCCTCATTTAACATCTACATGAAACTGGGGGAAGTCAACCATTGGCATAGAATCAGGTATCATCAGTGTGAAGATGATACTCAACTATGTATCTTAAATCTCGGCTGAACAGGAGGTGTGGCTGAGTTTCTTTCTCAGTGACTGGAGGCTGTGACAGTCTGGATGGGGAAGAATAGTCTTAAATTTAATCCCAGGAAGATGAAATGGCTTTGGGTGTGGGAGCCCTCTGATTTCAGAGATATTCCATCTTTGGTTCTGAAGGGTTGCATTTCCCTGTTCAGGGCTGATTGATAATTTGGGCTCCTCTTAGACTCACAGCTCCTGCTTGAAGAGCAAGTGTGGCTGTAATTAAGAGGGCTTTTGAACAGATCCATCTTGTGCCCCAATTATAGTCTTTCTTGGATTGGGAATCTTTGCTCACAGTCACCTCTATGTTGGTCATCCTTTGTTGGGGCTGCCCTTGAAGACCATCTGGAAGCTGCAACTGGTCTAGAATCGATGTTACTATTAGTTCTTCATCCAAGGCAATTTGAAAAATGTTAGCACAGATTTCATTTTCTTGTCTCTCCCCCACCCCCCACCCCCATTTTTTTAATAGAATGATTTACAAAGCATATTTAACCAAGGAAAGATCTGAACATTACCCTTTACTAGGTATGTGAACTGATCTACCATAACAATCAGTTACTGGGATATTAGAGCAAGCTTGCTATGGGTTTATGAGACATCTGTTTGTTTATCCTGTGTATCACATTTAATCTGCATAGCCTTGCATAGCCCTGAGCTTTTGTGCCAGAATTCCAATGTTCCATCTATGCATATCTTCAGATATTCATTACTGAACAATTCTATAGATGTCTACTCAGAAATCAGAGCTGTTACATTCAGTGATAGTGGGTATAACTATGTGGCAGTTTAAGAAGTATTGCCAGTAAATGCACAGTTGCATGTATTTGTTTATTTGATTTCATACGCATTTATTTATTTAACAAATTTATATAGCCGCCCATCTCACAAAGCTTGACTCTGGGTGACATACAATACATAAAAACAATAAACATCATAAAACACTAAGTAAAAACAGAAAAACAAAAAAAGGATAAAAACTCAAGATTTTTTAACATTGCACGTGGACTCATGGTGGTGCACTGTAACAACAACAACAACAACACAAAACCCCTTTCTTATCAACAAATTGTTGTTTCTTATCAACAATTGTTGATAAGAAAGACAGAAAAGTCTGGATAGTGGACATTGCAATACCTGGAGACAGCAGAATAGAAGAGAAAGAACTGGAGAAAATCACACAATATAAAGACCTGCAAATAGAAGTAGAACAACTATGGCAAAAGAAAGCAGAGGTAGTACCAACAGTTATAGGTGCCTTAGGTGCAATCCCAAAACATCTGGAGCACCACCTGAAGACCATCGGCATTGACAAAATCATCATCAGTCAATTGCAAAAAGCAGCTTTACTTGGAACAGCTCACATCCTGCAACTATACCTTTAACACCATCAAACCAGCAAACAACAACTTTTGCCTATCCTAGGTCCTTGGGAAGAAGGACTTGGTAGGTGGATAAAAATGCCAAATCCAGTCTAAACATCTGGCTGTGTGACCAACCATAATAATAATAATTATTATAATATAGTATAATAATATATTAAAACCAACAGACCATATAATAATTTACTGTCGCAAAACAAAAAATAACAGGCATGCCAATTACAGATTTTAACCAAAGTTCCTTCTGAACAGCTCTTGTTTGAACAGCTTTTCTAAAGATGGGGAGTGATGGTACCATCCAGATTTCCAGTAGGAAGCTGTTTCACAGGGCACGTGCCACCCCAAGACAACATAGGCTTCTGCTCTTCCCCAAATCTCATGTGCAGGAAGAACTCTGGAATGTGTGCACTAGAAGAGTAGAATCCAAGTGAAGTAGATTACAGCAATTACAGTTTCTGCATAGTTTTTAAAGTAGTCTTCAAAGGCAGCACATGTAGAGTACATTGCAATAATCTTAACACCATAATTATCTAGACAGACTGCATCTCTGGCTCCTGGCCACTCAAATCTACCCATCTGACATTTAATCTACACTCTCACTTCAGAGGGACCCATTTTCTTACCTGCCCCTTCTCAATCCCTATCCTAAAAAACTTCTTATTGGTCCCACTCCAACCCAGCCCTCTCTCACTTAGGCTGACAAAGGCAGGAACCCTCACCCCTCTGTTTTCTCATTCTAGAGGGACCTCCTTCTCCAGTCTTTCTTTCATTTAGAACTGCCTGACCTTGGATGGTGATTCTTCTGTGATGGTACTCCCAATTATAATTTGGTCAGTGTCCTAGCCTCTGAAGCCACCCAAGTTTGCTGGCAGGACTTGTGGCCTCCTGGTCCAGCTAGCTGTTCTCAGTTACAAGCTCCCAGGTCCAGCAGCTCAGCCTTCCTCACTATCTGATACTTGCTCTTTCTGTGGGCCTCATGTTTGCACAAGCTTGATGCTGCTAAAGTGGAGGAGAACCTGAATTTAGGAGGAGAATCTAATCTTCCTGTACCAGCCACTTTTCTACCTGGCCCTTTAGCTGCAATTCTTTCTAGCTCTCAGTCACATTATTTTCACCCCTCATGAATTCAGAAGTTTATAAGTGCCATTCCTCTTGTCTTTGCTATTCTGATCCTGTTCTCACTTTCTGTCATTTTTCCCATGCTGTCAACTTATCACAAGTTTCCTTCTTTCCACTTCTCAGTCCATCCCAGTTAAAGTCTGTTTAATCCAACTCTGCCAAGTCTCCTCATCTCAAAAATCTTCCCATATCACCAACTCTACCAGCTTCTCCAACAGTTTCCCATATTTCTTCAATATTACCACTCTCTCCACTTTCAGTAGCACTTTCTCCTTTGTCTATCTGCCATTACATCCCCATGCTTTTCTTTTGTCAAAGGGATGTCAACTTCTAGCCCCACATTTCTTCTCTAAGCCTTTCAAACCTGCTATATGACCCACATGATATAGACAGGAGACCGCCTTTTCTTTGCTGCCTAGCCTTCAACCATTGCTGATTTTGGATTTTACATTTTTTGTATTAATCAAAGAAACTGTGTAGGCAGAGTTTATTGTGCAAAACCTATAGAAGAAGGAAATTTCTGGAAGGAAGTTGCTGAAAAGTTTCTTTAAAGACCCTCAGAAGAGGTTAGAGTATTCTCTAAATGTGGATTTGTGGTTCTTCTGCATGCATACACACACAGAGAGATACATACAGAGACATACACATATCTCTTGTGTTTAGTAACCACGGTGAATACTCCAGTATGCCACCAACTATGCAATAGTAATTATTTGATATAATTTCTCATTCAAAAGCTAACTCATTTTGTGAATATCTGTTTTAGTGTACAAAACTATTATTTTGTTCTTTGTTCTCCTTTATTGTTTTCTTCCAGGTCGCAAGAAAGAGACTGACATCTTTGAAAGCTTACTGGACAAATTTAAAGAATCTAAATTAAGCCATGTTATAATATATGAAGGTCTCATGGGATATGGAAAAAGTCAACTAATAGTTGAAATTGCCTTTTTAGGACAGGCTCCTGGCCAAAAGTTAGTGCTTTTTACCTCTGCTGATTACATATTTTTAGCAATTCACCCTCTTCTCTCCAATCTTTTCATTTTTCCGTGGTGCTGGCTCAGGTCTGAGCACTGCAAGTATATTGTTATGTGTGTGCACTCCTGAGCAAAGAGAAGTGTCAGTGGTACTAAGACTCCATGGGTCTGAAAAGAAATCACTAGAGGTTGATGGCATTTCTGTGATAAATAGTTTATTCATGGGTCTATTCCTCACAGCAGTGGTGATCTGCTTTTCCTCCCATCTTGGCATCAGGAGGAAAGTATGTTGATTTAAAAAGTGCCGCCTCTCTTCCCATAGCTTGCCTTTACTGCATCGCAACAAGGAAGCCAGTCAGTGTTGGTGTCCTCTGCCTGCCCCCTCCCCCTTTAATGCAGAGTAATTTCAGGGTAGTAAGTGATAGACTCTTGACTGTCCTTTGTCATCTTACCCAGTGTCACCAGCAATGGGAAAACCAATAATTAGCTGGAGGTCGTTGTTCGAGTTGTCATTTTTATTATATAGGTATTTTGCCTTATGTTCCCTGTGTGCTTATCAGATGGAAAAGCATAAATACTTTTTTTATCCTGCTTCTTCAAGTCCAACTTTTGCTTCCATAGGGTGTAACAGGAAAAACCTGTTTACCTGCAGAATTCCAATCTTTGTAGATATAGATACATCATGGCATCTGAATATCTCTTTTATTCTGTGTGTGTGTGTCTGTGTGTGTGTGTGTGTGTGTATGTAAAAGTTTTTATTAACACTTTTTTAAAAAAATAAAAACTAATACAAACTAATATAGAGAAGAAAAGAGACAAAGAAATCAAAAAGAAAACAAAAAGTGCAAGAAAAGAAAAAAAGTTAAAAATAGAAAGGAAAGAAAAAAGATACAAAGTAGTGGCTTCCAATATTTTTCACAGCAGTTATAAGTACAATTATATTTTAACCTCTCTCTCTAAAGTTACATCATAATACTCTTCTTTCTATAGTCTATCTTGTCTAATTATCAGAACCATAAATCACAGGCTCATTTTTTTCATTTTTACCTAAAAAGTCCACAAGAGGTTTCCAGTCACCAAAAGATAGTGTCTTTTCTCTAATCAAATAAGTTAATTTATCCATCTCAGCAAGACCTGTCAGTTTCACTAACCATTCCTCCATAGTGGGTAGTGTTGAATCTTTCCATTTGTGTGCATATAATAATCTTGCTGTAGTAATCATATAGTGAAATAATATTCCATGGTTTTTTTTCTGTTTATCCATTTGTCCTAAAAGGAAAAGTTTTGGCTTCAATTGAATATTAATCTTTAAAATCCTCTGTATCAAAGTATGTATTTGAATCCATGTTTTTAGCTTTTTTACATATCCACTAAGCAGGATAAAATGTCCCTGCTGTTCACATTTCCAACATATGTTTGAAGTGCCTTTATACATTCGAAATAATTTCTCTAGCATCACATACTAATGATACATCACTTTATAAAAGTTCTCTTTGAGATCATAACACAATATAAATTTCAACCCTTTTAACCACATATTTCCCATTGATCCATCTGTATATTATAAGCAAAATTCTTAGCTTGCTTTATCATACATTCTTTAACCTGTTTTTCCTCTGTTTTGTACTTCAAATTCTGTCTTACTTTACTCCATATTCTAAGTCTTTTTGTCCATTTTGAATCTTTCTGATAACTTTAAATGGGAAAACCATTGACAATTATATTCTTCTGCTATTAATTGCTCTCTTGATTTAATCTTAAATTCCATTTGATGGTTTTCCAATAGTTCCTGGTAGATCAACCGTTTGTCTTTGTCTGCTGTTTCTCTTCTTTGATATTCTTCTTGAGCTGAGTTCCATAAACGTGTCAATATGGCATGTCTAATAAAATGATTTTTGAAATCCACATTAATTTTAACTTTATCGTACCATAAATATCCATGCCATCCAAACCTCACGTTGTGACTTTCTAGCTCTAAAAGGCTCTTGTTTCTCAGCAACACCCACTCTTTCATCCAGACCAAACAACAAGCAGCAAAATACAATTTGAAATCCAGTAAACCTAGTCTTCCTTTTTCCTTTGTAACTTGTAACACTTTATATTTAACTTGTGGTTTTTTCCTTTGCCATATAAATTTAGATATATCTTTCTGCCATTGTTTAAATGGTACAGCAGTTGTCAAAACAGGTACTGTGTGAAACAAAAACATCATTCTTGGCAAAGCATTCATTTTTATCACAGAGATTTTCTCTAACAGTGGCAGTTTTAATTTTTCCCATCTTAACATGTCCTTCTTAATTTCATTCTACGTCTTAACATAATTATTTTGAAATAGCATACAATTCATATTTGTCATAGTAATACCCAGGTATTTTACTTTTTTCTCAGTCTTAAAACCAGTTTTCTCCATCAGTTCTATGTAATCTTCCAATTTCATTATTTTTTGTTAACATCTTTGTCTTCCAGTTATTAATCTTAAAACCTGCTAACATATCAAATTCCTTTAATTTTCCCATTAATGTGTCTACTCCCTCTAGTGGATCTTCCAAAACTAATCCCAAATCATCCACAAATGCTCTTAACTTATAAGTTAGTTTTTTAATATTAACTCCCCTAATTCTATCATCTTGTCTTATGTCTCAATTCAGTACCTCAACAACTAAAATGAACAAAAGTGGAGACAGAGGACATCCTTGTCTTGTCCCTTTTTGAATCTCACAAGGTTTTGTTAGTTCTCCATGAACAATTATTTGTGCTTTCTGAGAAGTGTAAATCGATCTTAGCCGTCTAATAAAATTATCTCTAAGGTTCATATGTCCCAGAACTCTAAACAAAAAAGTCCACTTCATATTGTCAAAGGCCTTCTCTGCATCTTATACCTCTAGAAATATCTTGTATAAATCATATGTATTGCTGAAATAGATTGAGTCTATGATTTTTTTTGAATTCTAGACTAAAAATTATTTTCTACTATGCAAATTTTTAGATACTAGAGTAAGAGGTGAATATATCTTACATTTATACCTGTACCAAAGAAAGTTGGAAACTACCTTTCTATTTCTTTTTCTATGCCTTTTCTTTATTGATTTTCCTTTCCTTTCCTTTCCTTTCCTTTCCTTTCCTTTCCTTTCCTTTCCTTGCCTTGCCTTGCCTTGCCTTTCCTTGCCTTGCCTTGCCTTGCCTTGCCTTGCCTCGCCTCGCCTCGCCTCGCCTCGCCTCCCCTCCCCTCCCCTCCCCTCCCCTCCCCTCCCCTCCCCTCCCCTCCCCTCCTGCCTGCCCACCCACCCGCCTGACTGCCTTCTTGTATTTTAACCTTTTGGAAATTTAATAAAATTTATTTTAAAAAGGCCTCTGCATCTAAGAATATCAATGCGCTTGTTTTTCATTATGTTGCTCTAAATATTCCAAAATATCCAAAAACATGTCTAATATTATCTTGTAATTGTCTTTTAGGTAAAAATCTGCATTGATCTTCATGAATAAAGTCCTGTAAAATTATCTTCAACCTTTCAGCCAAAATCGTGGTAAACAGCTTATAGTCATTATTCAATAGCAATATTGGTCAATAGCTTCTTGTTAAAGTCAAATCTTGTGCCTCTTTAGGTCTTAATGCTATATTAGCCTCTTTCTAGCTATCAGAAATCTTTCCATTCTGTAGAATAAAATTCATCGTTTGTTGTAAAGGTTGTAAAACCTCATCCTCAAAACATTAATAGTAAGAAGCCAGCAACACATCTGGATCAGGTGCCTTTTCTGTTTTAGTCTTTTTGATAGCTTCACATAGTTCCCTTATTGTTTTAGGACCATTCAAAATTTGTCTCTGATTCTCTGTAATCTTCAGTAAATTCTGTTTATTTTAATATTCATCCACTTTTTCTGAGGAAATTTCTTGTCCTTTGTATAAAGTAGTATAATACTGATGAAACACATTTCCCATATTTGCGTTATCTGTTATTACAGTATTACTTTATTGTAACTTTAATATCACTTCCTTTTCTTTTTCTTTTTGCAGCTTCTATGCCAACCATTTCCCTGGTTTATTTGCAAATTCAAAATTTCTTCGTTTTGCATAGTTCATCTTTATTTCCATCTCTCTCACTATTAACAGTTGCCTCTGTAAAAGCTTAATTTGGTGAGTGATAGTTGTCCTCCCTGGGGAATTTTAAACTCTTCTTCCTTTTTTTAATCTCATCCCAATTCATTTGTATTTTCTCTTGCCTTTTCTTTTTAAATTCACTATGATGTTGTATACAATATCCTCTTGCAAAAGCTTTACTTGCATCCCAAACCATCCTTACTTCTGTGCTTTTATTAAGATTATTGTCAAAAAATTCCTTTAACTTCTTTTTGCAATCCTCCACTACCATTTCCTTTTGTAACAACATCTCATTCAATCTCCACCTAAAAGATCCCTTTTTCCTTTTAAAAGTTAGTTACTTAACAGGCTGTGGAAAGAGGGTGTGTGGTGTATGTGTGTATGCGAGCGCAGGGAGGGCGAGGAAAGAGGGTGTGGGGTGTGTGCTTGTGAAGGGGGGAAGGAGGGCATGGTGTGTGTGAGCAAAGAAAGACTGGGGAGGGGGGAAGCTTACCCCAGTGACTTGCAATCTTCCTTGCTGCCTTCCTATTGACTTTGCTTGGGGGAAGCCAGCAGGGAAGGTTGCAAATGGTGATCATGTGATCATGGGGCACTTGGCAACTGGTTGTAAGTAACAGGTTGCCAAGCATCCAGATTGTGATCATGTGACCGTGAGGGTGCTGGGACAGCTGCAACTTTGAGGACTGGTCATAAGTCTCCTTTTTCAGTGTCCTGGTAACTTCAAACAGTTGCTAAGTGAATGATCATAACTTGAGGGCTACCTGTACTGTCCTTAATAATAAACAGTCAGCATTCCCACGAAGGTTGGTCTGTTAGTCTAATTACTATTGCTATTTTCAAAGGCACTTTCATAAATATATATATATATTTTAAATATATATATATATATTAAAAATATATATATTTTAATCACCGTCCCCTTTATTTATTTAAAATTTTCTTGAATCACAGTCTTGTAAGCTTTTTGCTTTTAAATTAAAATCCTTTAAAATAGTGTTTTTTTCCCCCCTCTTCTTAATTTTAAAAAGAAGCCACTCACTGAGAGTCTTTGACCTTCACTGCCGTTTAGAATATATCTCTTAGGCTGTAAAGTAATTTAGTCCTAAAGTGTTTAAGAAGGTGAGGCTTTTGCCTGTCACATGTCCATTAAGGCTGCATAGCAGTTAAGGGCACATTGTAAATACCTTGGCTCCCAAGCCATTCAACTCACAATTGAGCACAAGAAACTCAATTCCTGTGGTCTCCTTTCAAAGAGCAGCTCTTCCAGAGCGCAAATGTGTGATCCCAACAATTTCTCCTTTCTCCAAATAGATTCTCATCAGCCAGAACCTGGCTCCTGGCCAATGATTCCACTGCAGTGCTGTCTCCGCTCATGGAGCTGCTGGCAGGGACATCTAACCTGCCATCAGTCCTTACCTGGAAACTGGCATCTGAGTATCTTTTCTTCCATTGCTACCCTACTAAGTGCTAGACTGTAGCATATTTGACTAGTGGTTCCCTTACTGCTGATAGGCAAAAAAGGCAGAAGCTATCCTTCATTTCCATATCTTCACTGGCAATTCAAAGAGGGGTTGCTGTACCTGTTATTAGTTTTTTATATTTAATCTTAGTCACATTTTTTTCACAATGCTCCCTGAATTTCATTACCAGAGCTTGCAGATCATTTGCTTTTCATTTTGCTGTGAACAGTGTTATCAGCATAGTGTAGAATACTGAAGTTTCTTCCTCCAGTTTTAAAACCATGCTCATCTTCTTCCTGTCCAGTCTTCCTCAATATATACAGGTAGTCCTTGCTTAACTACCATTCGTTCAATGACCGTTCAAAGTTACGGTGGTGCTGAACGAATGGTAGTTACTCCTGGTTACCAAAGTTATGGCCATTGCAGTGCCCCCGGGGTCATGTGATCAGAATTTGGGCACTTAGCAGCCCACCTGCAGTTACCACTGCAGGGGTGCTTCAACTACCTCATCCACCTATCTCCACCCACCCATCTTTGCCCTTTTGGCCACCCTGCATTCAGCTGCCTCTGCTGCCCTGCCACCCTGCACTCCACTAGCCCTGCCACCTTGCACTCCACTGGCTGTGCGCTCCACTGGCCCTGCTGGACCTGCTGCCCCAGCTGACCTTCGCTGTCTTCTTCCGCTGCTGATGAGCAGAGTGTAGGGCAGCAGGACCAGGGGACTATAGGGTGGCAGGGGCAGCGGAGCACAGGGCAGTAGGGCTGGCAGAGACAGCAGAGTGCAGGGTGGCCAAAAGAGCAGAGATTGGGGGGGAGATAAGTGGGTGGGGGGAGTTGAAGAGGAGGCAGTCCCTTACCTTGGAGAACAAAGGCTCAGAGCTGGGAGGGATCAAGCCGGGAATGGCTTGGATTGGGGTGGCTCCTTGCCTAATGAGTGGGTTGTATTTGGTTAACTGGGACTGCCAGGATTGCTGTCACAAGTAATGCAGTCATGTGATGTGCTTTATGACCACAACACTTAGCGATGGAAATTCTGGTCCCATTACCGTCTTAACCCAGAGACTACCTGTATTTAGCATATATGTTGAATAAATAAGAAGCAAGTATGCAGCCTCAGTCTGTTTTGCCATGTTCTGTCTATACTGTGGCTTCCTGAGCTGTCTATAGGTTTTGCATAAGGACAATGACATGTTCTGGTATTTTTGTTTTTCTAAGCACATTCCATAGCTTGACATAGTCAACACAATCAAAGGCCCTACAATGAAACAGATATTGACTGCTTTTGGATATTCTTTGGTTTTTCTATTATCCAGTGTACATTAGCAATAGTCTCTTGTTCCTCGACCTTTTCTAAAGCCAACTTGAACATTTGAAATCTTCCTTTCCGCATATTTCTTATATTTCACTATTAAAAATTATTAGTCTCGTTATCTTCATATTCCTGAGTGCTTTAATTTTGATAACACTAGATTTAAGTTAACACATTTTGCGAATGTGGCTTTTGACTTGAATGACACATTTAATTAAGTGATAGTCATGCTTAGTCATGCTTTATTGAATAAACTCACAATTAGCTGAGTTTGTCCAACATATTAAGCCACAATCAAATAAAACGTGTTATAATTTTGCACATACATGAAGCAGGTCCACATTTCTGCACCCAAGGTAGAAGTATAGTGATATATACACACAAATATATCAGCTACACATATATTATTGTCTAGTAAGGCCTTGAGACAAACCTAAAATAGGATGGCTTAGGCAGATAGCTAATTAGAAAGAATTGTTATACTAATCTGGGTCCTTTATTAATGGCTTGTGTGAATCAAAATTCTTGTAGAGAAGTAAGGAAATGTTTCATTGACCCCAGGAACTATCAGTCAGTACAATGGGATGTAAGGGCAGTAGTTAATATTCAGAATGAGAAATGACAGGCATGAGCTGGAAGCTCTTCCCCATATTCTTAGGCGCCTGAAGACGCTTTCTTACTTAATGATGTAGGAAAAACTTCTTCAGCATAATCAAATGCACTCCAGTCAATTAACCAAAATCCAATATCAGTATGATTTCCTTGTTTTATCCTCACAAACTGAAACAATAATCTGCTTCTGATTGATTATTTTCAAGTCAAGATTTTCACTTGTTCCTGTAATTGAGCAGGATTGTGGCAATGGAGCTGACAAAGATAAATGCATGGCAGAACTTCTTTGCTGTCCGGACACTGATGGCTATGTTCTTGGGGGTTGATGTCTGTAAAACCTATGATGCAAGACAATACATCCTTCTGAGCAAATTGCGTGGAGTTATAGAAGAACAATATCTATGCCTTTTCAACAACCTTTTTCATGTTAAGGTAAAGATGTAAAAATGGAAGATCTTTGTCTGCTGTGAATTTTTTGTATTGAAAAGTAGATGTAGATACAGTACCAGAGAAAGGCAATGTGAAGGTATAGATCACTTGATAAAGCTGCACAGATTACTTCTGAGTATTTACTGAGAATATATAAATTTGATGTATAAATAAATGAATAAATATCTAATTAAGAGTGAACATTTTTTTTATGGAGACTAAATGAATATTATAAATCTGTTTAAATGACTTCAGGGTTATCTAATTATCATAAGTAAGTGTTACTAGCAGGAATGTTAGTAATCAAATAATTATAAAATTTGTTTTTTTTTTCTGGTTAGTTTCCTACATCAGAAGTGGTTTCCCAAATGGACAATGACAGAAAGAATAAGGAGATTGAAATAATGCTTTTAAAAATTCTAGTTAATGTAAGTAATGTTTTTCCTTGTGCATAACATGGTCTACAAATGGTATGGGGAGGATTAGGTTCTTAATACAGTCCTCACTTAATGACCACAATTGGGACCGGCAACTTTGTCACTAAGTGATGTAGTCTTTAAGCGAAATATCACGTCACTGCCCTGCTTAGCGATGGCAATTCTGGCAGTCCCTGTTGCTGTCATTAAGCAAATCGTATGCGGTCATTAGGTGAGGACCAATCCCGATCCAAGCCATTCCCGGCTTGGTCCTTCCCAGCCCTGAGCCTTGGTTCTTCCAAGGTAAGGGATTGCTTCCTCTTCAGATCCCCCCAACTCTGCCTTTTTGACCACCCCACATAGTGGCATTCCTTGGCAGTGGTGGCGGTGCTGAGGCTGAAGTAGAGACTTGGGACCTTCAGCAGTTTCAGCCCACCACCATTCCTGAGCCTCTACTTCAGCACCACTACCACCACTGAGGAGTACTGCCTCAAGCCCCACACCAGGGCAAGTTGCCCCATTGCTGTGCCATGGCACAAAACCCCATTGCCATGCTGTGGCACAGCCAGCTGCCCCAGCATCATGATGCAAAGCCCTGTTGCCGTCTTGCAGCATGAAGCCCCAGCTACTGCCCCCACACGGCATGCTGCCCCAGTGCTGCAGTGTGAAGCCCCAGTCCCATTGCCACGGCATGGTGAGAAGTGCTGTGGTGCGAGAGCCGCCCCAGTGCCACAGCATGGCATGCCATCCCAGAGCCATGGCACGAAGCCCTGTTACCACAGCATGACAAGAAGCCCCAGTGCCGCAGCCTGGCAAGAACACAATGATCATGCTGAGGAGGAGGAGAGGAAGAAAGGTCAGCTGGGGGCAGCAGTGGCAGGGGGATGGTCGTAAATGTGGACAGGCCCGAATTTTTATCACATAGCTGCGGGAATGCTGCGATGGTTGGAAGTTTGAAGACCAGTTGTAAGTCTATTTTTTCAATGCTGTCATAACTTCAAACAGTCACTGAATGAATGAATATTAAGCGAAGACTAACTTCTGATAAACATAGTGAGTTTATCCATTTTCCAACAATCTCAGAAGGGTTACATTTATCATCTTCATTAGTTTGCACAAGCATGATTTTGAATGAATGTGCAAGTGAATGTATACCGTAAATCAGATCCAGGGAAACACTGGTAGTCAACTGGGATCTACAGTAGAGATCCAGTCCTTTCTATTAACCTCTGGCAATATCACCAGTTTTAGGTGAGGCATGGAAACAACATTGGCCATGGATGTCTAAGAACAAATAACTGCAAGTTTTTACAGTGTAGTTCAGCATTAGTAGAAGCATATAACAGCAGTAAGTAAAAGTTCTAGAAGCTGTGATGACAAGAATTCTGGATATAACATCATCTTATTGTATTTGTGTTATTGTTGTTTTAGGCAGCAGAAAAGGAAGTCCTCATTTTTGCAATTGATGAAGCTCAGTTTATTGATAAAGCCTCTTGGGATTTCTTGGATAACTTGCTTAAGCGTGTTCCGATCTTTGTTGTCATGGCTTTGTCTCCTATCAACATCAAGGGACGACTGCTCTGTTCCAGTGCAGCCCAAATCCTGAACAGTCCCAACACAACTTTTGTTCAGCTAAGGGAGCTAACTCCTTCAGTAATTATTCAGAAAGCCTGCCAAGACCTTGGAGTGGTCAGTATCACCAGGGAGCTTGAAACGTAAGTAGGAAGTGCCCGGCTAGGCAATCATTTAGCTGTTCCTATTAAGCTGAAGGCAAAGACAGTTGCCAGGAAGTGCTAATGTTATCATTTAAATCAGTGATTCTCAACCTTTTTGAAGCTGCCGCCCCCCTAAGGAGCGGAAAATTTTTCAACGCCACGCTTTGTGAAAATCCTGTAATTTAGGGTATGGGGACGGGGGGGAGAGTTACTGAATTATAAAAGGCAAAAATTTTAAGTAATTTTTTTCAGTAGACTTACACACCAAATTTGTTCGATTTAACTCGATACTTTTGCCCTGGAAGATAATTGCATTCCTTTTATTAAAATTAAAATGACTAATCCAAAAAAAAATGCTTAAAATGCTTTCTCAAAAAAATGCTTTCTCAAAATTAATAATTCACGACCACGATAAAGAACTAATAAGTGCACTTACCTAGCCGACTGGCCAAATAAACAATGAAAGTAAATCGAAACTGAGGGGAAAAAACAGAAATGAAGCGAACGAAATGCAACTCAAGAAACACGGGTCAAATCAAGCATTCATATTGAAAGGACGCTCAACGCACGCACTGCAATTAATCGCGCGGGAAGACAGCTGACGCATGCGCTGTGCTGGTTGGGATCGGAGAAGAATCGTAGTGTCGAGTTCTTCAAGGTCAGCCTACCTAGAATACAAATTTGTCTCACCATTCTTAAAAGTGCGTGAGGGCAGCCGTCGCGTAAGTTTGTTTTATTGCTGGTACAAATGGTGTAAACCGGATAATCGATTTAATAAATTTTTTTGGGAGTTTTAAAATTAAGTTTGAATGCCAAAACATGCTCATCGCCCCTCTACCGCCCAAAACATGCCCACCACCCCCCTACCGCCCAAAACAAGTTCACTGCCCCAGCATCCTCCCACCGCCCCCCGGGGGGCAGTACCGCCCCCGTTGAGAACCAATGATTTAAATCAACAACTCTGAAGCTTTTATTTCAAGCAAAACTACCTGACTTCTAGCCTGTTGACCAAAGCCTATAATCTTTCTGATAGCAGGTTATCAGTTACACACCCACTAGGGGAAAGTTCACCCAGAGAGTTATATATTACCACCTTCTACCACCATTTATAACTATCAGCTTTGCTATTAGTTGCACGCCACATGACTCAATTTAGTAACTTTTATTGTTAGGAAAGGGAGAATTTTGATAAGTGTAGGGATTGTGTGTTCACATATTATGTCAGAATGTGAGCTTCCTCAATTGTATTTGTATCAGTCGAGGAGTTGTTCCACTATTATGGAACAGTTGGCAGATTACACACCAACAACCACAACTAACTTACAGGCATAGCAGCAGTTCTTATAATAATGAGATTCTTTTCTTAAGGAATCAGTATCTGTAAGCTACCTACCAAACTTTATAAGGTTTAATAAAATTTTAAAATATTAAATACAGGGAGTCCCCAGGTTAAGAACACCCAGTTTTCAGACCCATAGCTAAGAATGAAGCCTATTGTAGCAAAATTCAAGTTAAATACACAATGATTCGAGTCAGATACACAATGGTTCAAGTTCATTACACAATACTACTTATACAGTATTATACAATAATACTGTTCCAGCTTACATACAAATTCGACTTAAGGACAGACCTTGGGAATGGAACTTGTTCTTAAACTGGGGACTAACTGTATTTAACAAGACCATCTATAAAATAGTTCAGAAAGAGTAGGCAGACCACACCAGCAAACCACAACTATTTTTGGGTCACATATAATGCAAAGACCTAATGTGGCTTCTTTCATCTTGGAATTTAAAGAGATGTAGAAACCATGCCATTGTGACTTGTTTAAGAAGTCCTGGTGCTGTACCAACTAATGAGAGCAATTTCTACAACGCCTGTTCTCATCTCTGGGGTTCCTAGTAGTGAACATGTGATTTGGAGAGTTGCAGTATTACTAACCAGTTCTAGGTAGCTTCATGCACAACCACTGAGGTTTCAGAAGCCCAGAGATACTTGGAGTTTATTAAGTTTACAACTTGCCTGCCTGCTGAAACAGAAGTTGGAAGCACCGTTGTAATGCAGCAGTTCACGAATTATGCCTTAAACCTGACATTTATCTATGATCATTCTTCTCCCTTTGTCTGTTTGCCTGCCTGCCCGCCTGTCTCTCTCTCTCTCTCTCCACCTTACCTACAGATTTTTAATACAAAGAAGTCATGGAAACCCATTTTACTGTGAAGAACTTCTCCGAAACCTCCACTTAAACCATGTGCTTCAGTTCCACGTGCTGGAGGAGGATGAAGAGAAAGAGGATGAGTGGGACAGCCTTTTCAGTAAGCTACTGATCATAAGCTACTAATATGGTATAGTTTCATGGCCAACTCTCAGTTCATGAATGATGTGGTTCTATTCAGGGTACATCAGGACATCTGATGGCAGTGGTGACACAGACCTGCAGTGCTGAGCAGGAAAGGAGCTAGTTGTGCAATAAATCATAACTGTCACTCATCTGATTACACAAATACTAAAGAACTAATAGTCACTGAGATACCAGAAGGCATATTACTACCTCTTGCTTCCTGATTGGCCAGTTATGAGTGGGCAGAACAATATAAACTCTAGAGCAGGGAAGAACAAAGAACTTTTATCGGTGAGGGTCATAGTTCAGATTCTTCCTTCCTTCCTTTCCCCAGGAATTGCAACATCCATGCAGTCACATCATTGAGAAAGGTGTAGTCAAAATGTTCAGTCTGGATTTTCTGTTTTCCAAGTTGGGAGGGTTCCTGTAATACAAATTGGTGCATTAAGCTTAATAAACCTATTTAACCATGCCACCCCATTGTGCTTCTATAAATCAGGAGTTGGAATTGCATAGTGCAGTCTTAGAAGTTCTGGGAGCTGCATACAATGGGCTCTTGGTTGCTTAATCCTGCCCAAGATTCACATAAAAATATGATACTAGATAAATGTCAGTGTCTGCAGAGTGACATGGATTCACTTTGATGAAGTGATTCAGGCCATGAAGGCATAATAATTCACTTCAATGAAACGAAAAGATTACCCAATTCATCCTGACAAAGCAATTCCAGTAGCTTGATCCACTTCAGGGCAGCACTTAGGGAGGAGGCTGCATCCCGAAGAGGGATTCTACCAGTTTTAGTTCTGCAGAAGCAGCTGAGAGAGGCTGTGAAGCACCGTGATGCAAAGGAACAAGGTAACTGTTGGAAATGAGAGGACATTGCTTTGCATCCTCTGAAGCTTCACATGACCTTTCTAAGCTCCCCTGAGTTCCTCCCTCCCGCCTTCATTACTGATGAAGGCACATCTCACTTCCCGGTTTGTCTGCCCATATCCTGAGCGTCATCAGAAATGGCCCCATTCATAATGAACTACCTCATTCACCATCCATGATCAAGGCATTTTAGAAGTCTAGAAAAATTAATCCTCTATGTCTGCTCCATCTCTGGAGCCATTTAGTTTTTATCCGTCATGATGAGAAAGGGGCAAAATGGGTGGGGTAGGTATACTCCCAACTCTGCTTAAGGTGGCACTGACCCCTATTGTGCTATCATGGTTGTTGTTTATTATTATTATTTTCACTTCAGCAGGGGAGAGGGGAACTCAGGAAGGGGAACTCTCAAACCCCTTTAAAGTGGTTTGAACTGGGACTATTAATATGACTGACGGGTAGCTGATCATGATCTGGTTGGCTGTGGAACGGGCTGATTTGATCAGCTAAATTGTGTAAACACATTAATGAACCTCACTCTTTCAGAGGTAATAGCATCTGATTCCTCAACTTCTTTCGTAATGGGAACCTTTCTTGTAAGAGCCATGGAAATACTACTTTTAAGGATCTAGGATCATCATTAATTCCTGTGAGGTTTATCTTAGGTAGTCAAGTAAATGAAGTGGCATGAGATGTCAGTCTAAGCCTGTAATCCTAAAACCACATTCAGAAAGTCAGAAAAAGAAACCATTGTCTAAGTAGAAACAAGGTAAGAAATTAGGTAAAGCAAGGAAACTTTACACCCCTGCTTGTACAGTGTATGATAAGAATTTCAGTTTGTTTTGTTGATATAAACTGGGGCTTGTAGAACTTTGCAGTAGTCCTCTGTGATGGTTGAATATTGGGCAAACACATTCAAAATAGGCAAACTTTTTACAGCTTAAAAACAGAGGTTTGATTTTTGGTCGGGCATAATACTGTATATTTCTCCATGCTGGCTTTAATCTTGCATATACATCTCAGTAGCAAATAGGAATCTAGCTTCTGCCAGTAGTAGTTCTGCCAGCTATTTAAAAATATAATGTTAAATGATAATATTAAAACAGTAATTTTAACCGTTGTAACTTTTTTTTTAATAATAGCCATCTGAAGTGTTTTCTGGGAAGAAAATAATATTAATGCTAATACTAAAACATTTATGATTCTCCTCTGTAAGCCACCACTGTTCTCAAGACTCAAGCATCCAAAATCTTTGAGGAAGAGACTGAATCATATATTTGCACAGTCAGGCAAAATGTGAAGCTTACCACCATCATGCTCCCTCCAACATTAAAAGGTATGGAATGAGACCAGTGCCTGTGATCTTAAGACAGATTGACAATGCAGCTGCTCTAAGAACATATGTAAGGTGTTGCAAAACCTAAGACATTTTGTACACAAAACTTCAGATATCTATCTATCTATCTGTCTATCTGTCTATCTATCTATCTATCTATCTATCTATCTATCTATCTATCTATCTATCTATCTATCTATCTATCTATCTATCTATCTATCTATCTATCATATTTATATAGCTGCCCATCTCACCCAAGGTGACTCTGGGCCTATTACCAAAGGCCAGTGATATAAGTGCTGCCTAATTCCAAACTGACTCTGAGTGACTCACAATATAATAAAAAATAAAAACACAATACAGAACAAAACAAGATGGAATCTGGTCGCTCTATACAAAAACAGAGACAAAAACACATCCAGCAAGGGGCTTCATCCATCTTAACCCAAGGCCTGGGAGAACAATCAGGTGTTCAAGGCCTTATAGAACCCCAGTAGAATGGGAGCCAGATCTCAGATTTCAGGGCAGATCTCATTCCAGAGGGCAGGGATGACTGAGGAGGCATGGTTCCTTGGTGCTGATAGATGGCACCGTGTAAAGGAACATGGAATGTGCCACCTCGATTTTGGTTTTATTGAGTGCATACCAAGGCTAATTTTATTGTGTGATAATTTAAACACATTTCTTTGGGCAAAGACATCCAGCACCCTGTTTTTAAATAACAGGCTATTATTGGTGTTATTTGAGTTCAGAAAGAATTCTGGGGAAAACCCAGAGGTATGCATATGATTGGATAAAAAAATAAACCATTTGGTGTGAGAAGGAGTGGAGAAATTCATTTGCTCCAGGAGGCACTGCTTAACAATTTGGGGATCAGGTAGTTTGAGGAGCCTAGCCCAATAATTAAATGCCTTTACAATTATTCTAGCTTTAATTGAGCGTGTACCAGTTTCTGCATAGAGAAAGTGGATAGGAGTACCATTGGGTACACCTAAAACTGTTCTAACAAGCTTGTTTTGAAAGAATTCCATATCATAAGAGGCAGAAATTCCCATAACTCTACTGCATATGAAAAGTAAGGAACTAACTTGTTTTTAAAAGAGTTAGGATTGGAGGAATTTGTCTACCACCACTTGTACACCAAAACTTTATTATTCCTACCAAAGCTTTCTCAGTTTTTATTTTTTGGGCCTGAAGCATTAAAAAGGATGCCCAAGTATCTGTAGGAGAGAACTTGCTCTATACTATATTCCCCAATTCTCCATTTGTGTCTTTTCCTTTTCTCTCCAAATACCACCACCTTTGATTTTTCCACATCCATAGTTAGACAATTTTCCACATCCACAGTTAGACAATTTAAGGAACAATAGCTATCCAAAGCTCTCAACTGTCTGCATAAGCCTATCTGAGAATGGGATGTAAGCAATAACTCATCTGCATAAAGCACTACAGACAAGTTCCTATTTCCTGCCTTTACTGGAAAAAAATTTCTCCACTCAGGGCTGGAACAATATCATTAATAATTAGATTAAATAGTAACGGTGCAAGCATACATCCTTGTTTTACTCCTTTAAAAGTCTTGATATTATCTGTCAGGTGCCCTACTGGGGTGAACCTAACCTGAATTTGAGTATTTGTATATAAAGCCGTGATCAGAATTAATAACCTTCTATCCAGATTCAACTGATCTAGTTTAATCCATAGTTTGTTTCTATCAATAGAGTCAAAACCTGCCCCAAAATCCACGAAGGCAACATACATTATCCTGTGGGCATGTTTTACATATTTATTTATCAGATGATCCAATACAAAACCATGATCAATTGTTGAATAATCTGCTCTGAACCCTGCCTGTTCCTCTGCAAGGATATTGTTATCAATGACCCAGTCCTCTAATGTACTAGCTAGATGTTTTGCATAAATTTTAGTTGTAATATTAATTAGACTAATTGGTCTGTAGTTCTCTGGGTGGCTACAATCACCTTTTTTGTATATAGCAATCACTGTGCTTGTATTCCAACCCAAAATAGGCTTCCATCAGACAATATTAGCTTTTAATAAATCACCAGGGATATAGTCTTCTCCACAGGTTTGCCTGATGGCAATGCCAGGATCAGATATTCAATTTCTTTTAAAGAGACGGGGGGCAGGGTGTAGCATCACAGAGTTTTAAATCAATTGGGGAATTAGCTGGAGTGGGATAGGGAGCAAACAGTCTAGTATAATGGTTCTCCCATTCCTCTTTGGACACTCTAGTCTCTAAGATGTTCTTATTTTTCCCCATTTACCAGTTTCCAGAATAATGTTGTGTCTTTAGAATCTATGCCAAAGAGTTGTTTGGTATAATGTCTTCTTATGCTTTAGGAGAAGTTCATATTCCCTTTTCTTCCTAAGCAGTTCTGTAATTACCCATAGGGCACAACTATCTTTTGCTCTCCTTGCCAAATCCCTAACCATGCAACGTGCTATTCTACATTCCATATCAAACCAACAGCTATCTATGTTGTTGGTGAATTGAACTTAATTTAGAGGTGTCCTGCCTTAATTCTGGTTTTAAGTTGTCAACTATTTGTTGATAGTGGCTCAGGATAACTGGAGAACGTGAATCAGCATTAATCAATTTAAGTTGACTATCTGCCAGATGCTTTGAGTGAAGCATTGTAGTGATTTTATCAGCTAAATTTAGAGACCATTTAATTCTTTTTTGGCCTGAAACTTTTAGTGCAGGCATGTGATCATTATGTATTTTCAACATTCCACTATCTTCAAAGCCAGTATACTGGAATGTGATAGGTTGGTGATCACTGCAACCTTGTGGAATAACCTCCATGTTTTGAAATTTTCCTATTTTGGCAGAGGGGATACATACATAGTCAGTTATTGATGTTCATTTGTCGATAATATGTAAAATTACCTGGATAATCTCTAGGGCAAGAGCTATTCAGAATTTGGAAATTCTGTTTGTAAAGTAAATTTAGGTTTAAGCTCTGCCAGGTTTGCTTTAGAGTCCTTCACCATATAAGGGAAAGTAAGGTGAAGTTCATCAATGTCAAGTTTCAACTGTTTTGCTATTTTGTGTTTATCACCCCATATTCCTGCATTAAAATCACCCACTATGATAATAGTATCTAGTGGAAATTTGTCCTCTAGAGCATCAGTTGTATTTTCAAGTGTAGCCCAGTGGTCCTGCTTTTGAGATTCAGCACCTCTAGGAGACATATAAACATTTAATATTATTAGGGCAATCTTACTTGTTATCATAAATCTCAGTATAAGGAAATAGGGATTACTGTCCAGGTTTATTTGCACTGCCTCCAGATTCTACTTCCTATTTAACAACATAGCCAAACCCCCAAAAGGGTGGCCTATAGAATGTAATTTCCTTGCTGGGATGACCCATGATCTGGAACCAGCTAAATAAATTATATCAGACTGGTTTTCTGGGATCCAAGTTTCTTGCAAACATACTATGTCATATAATTTTAGTAACTGTATGAAATCCTTGTCAGTAGTTTGAGCATTCCATCCTGCTATATTCCACGCTAGGATGGATAAGCTACTTACAGATCCCTGACTTAGTCATTTGTTATATTCGGTCCTCTTGTTGTTATAGAATCAGAAGGGCATGCCTCATTTGTAACTTGTGCATTATTAGTATCAGTTTGATTTAACCCGTGGGCAGGTTTGTTTTTATTTATTCTCTGACTACCAGATTAATTTTCTAGATAAGACAAACAGCCCATCAGCTACTGTATCCTGTCTCTCGATAGGAAGGAATATAATCAGTATAATTACCAGTAATTATACTGTAAATATATGTATATGTAAATGTACGTATGTAAAAGTATATGTAAATATGATTTACTGTATTACCAGGAAATCAGTATAATTACCAGTAATTTCATATCTTGGGGTAGGATTAGCCATTGGATCTGGGCATGGTGTTATTTCATCTGAGATATTTAGTCTGACCACATTTGTTTCCTTATTAAATCCAAGGGACAAATTTGGATCTCCTGCCTGCTGGATACCACGTTAATTGGATCTTGGAAAATTAAATGCAGATGGATGCAGGGTTCCTAGATCTCTATGGCAAGGGGCTATATTATCTGCTGTCCCTTGAGGAGGGAAGGCATGTATATTGTTTTCATATAGGGGGTTAATCTCTGCTATTACCTGAATCTGTTTCCCTGTTGAGATTGTAAGATCTATATTATCTTTCTGAAGATAATGTTCATTATGTTTTTGGCTACATTATCCCATGTTACAGGTCTTACCTTTATTCTCCTCCCCTTCTTCCCCTTCTTTTACATTTGCCACTGTCTCATGAATTGATCCCTCCTTTTCAGAGCTTTTAAGGTTAGGAGGGAATGTAGTTATATATGGTGACTGTGCCTGTTTATTAATCAACTCTTCTCTTAACCAGGACAATTTAACTAAGATACGATTTTGTTCCATGGGGGCATATCATTAAAAGTATTTATAAGCTCTATTTCTTCAGGTAAGAAAGTCCTGTCTGCTATTGGATTACATAAATTAGGTTTAACTAGAGGGGTTACAGACATATTCTTAAAACATCTAGTTACTCCAAGCCCTCTTGCCTGAAGAAAATATTTAAATTGATAAACCATTTGTGCCATGTTAACAGTCAAAGGTTAACAGCGCTCTAGCTGTCACAACATTGTAGTACAGGTATTCCACCTTTGAAATATCATCTGAAACAAGTCTAAGTGGGGTGAAAGTTTGAAGTAGATGAACCAAATGCAATCTTCATTCCATCTGTGAGAGGAAACTCCATGTTTTGGGAAGTTGATAAATGCCAGCTTAGCATTCATTAGTTGCAAATACCATCCTGTACATGGAACTTTTTTCTTAGTCCTCAAGAGAATGGATGATTTTGCTTAATAATAGAGTCCTCAGCAGGTATTGGACATTGCTGGATTAGAAGGCCCGCATTAGTAATTTCAATCTTATTAGAGTCCTTACTTGCTTCATTGAGTACTTTATTTACTTCTATCTTCTTCCTGGGTGGCTTTTTGGTTGGTCTGTTGTTTCTTTTGTCAGCTGTTCCCAAAATTTTAAATAAATCATTATACTTAAGTTTAGAAGCCTGTTTGGGAATAGCAGTACTCTTCCAGTTCTTACTTTTCCTTACTTGATTTTATGTTTGTGCCTTCTTTTTCTTTTTCTTGGTTTTCACCTGGGGCTTTACTTGTTTTTTTCTCTTCTTATTTGTAAAATGAGTCTGGATTTGGGAATGGTTGTGCATTAGTGAATTACCAAATACTGTGTTTTTCTGTGGTCCTATCTCATCTGAGACTAATTTGATAAGAGTTGTCAATAGATCATTTGAAGCAGATAGAAATTCTTTCAGTAGTAGTAAATCAGACGACCACTTCACGGCAAATTTGTTAAAAGCCTCATGTTGTTCTCCCAAGGTTTCTGTAATCTTTTGCAAATAGGAATCCTGTGAACCTCTCAAATAATTTGCTTCATTTACCAATAAGGGTTCCTAAACCATGTGATTGAAAGGTGTTGAAGTTGCCTTGGTAAGGGGCTTTGTTGTTACAGACTGAGTCCTTATTAAAGATGGTTGTGTGCTATTGTCCATGTGTTTTTCTGTAGTCTCAGAGTTTAGCTGTCGCTCAGCAATAGCTATTTCCTCAGCGATATTTAGAATATTGGAGGTCCTCTTATCTATAATGTTTGTGGTATCTGTCCAAGAGTGATAAGGACCAAAAGACCATTCACGTGGCATGTTGTTTTCCTTTCCATTTTCTTTCATGTCACTGCCCTGGTCATCAGAGTTTATTGGGGTTACACCCCTGGAGAAAAAGTCAGTAATTCTTGATTGTTTTTGAGATTTAATGTACACATCCACATCTTCAGTTACTGGACATAACCCATTTTGTATATAACCCTCTCTAGTGAAGACCATTGTTTTAGTACCTGAGCCTTTCCTTTATCAGCTCAGTTTGTAAACCGCTTTCATTAAGTGCTTGCAGAAGCTCTACAAAGAGGGGGCTATTACTTTAAGAGCATAGTTTGAAATTGCAAACTCTCTCTTTACAGTATTCCTCCGACACTGTCTAGTTTAGATAGCAAACTTCACAACCTTCCAATTTCTTTATGTTCAGTTGTAATCTTCAGATGGAGTGTTAGAGCCCACACATTTTAGTATAACCTCCAGGATGCCAATAGAGCACCTTAAGTTTATTTCCAGGGTTTCAGATAATTTACAAAGCTTTCTATTTCTTTTACACTGTCCTCTCTCTGAGCAACCTGAGATAAAGTTTCATGAATAATTTGCTTTAGCGATTATGCTCCAAAAGGGGGTAAGTTTAATAAAACTTAAGACTCAAAAGCTCACGTAAACTCTGGCTGTTTCATCCTCCACATCCCCTGGAAGTCTCCCTGTCCTAGTCAGCACAGCAGGAAAGAACAGATCATATGGGTGAATTGGGAATTCCATGAATTTGCACTATATACAAATTTTACTAATGTTTCAGAGGTTATAGAAAGACCACTAGTACAACATTAGTTTATTGACATGTGTATCCTATGCATGCTCTCATGTTTTATTGTAATGTGTTATTCATGCAGTTAAGAAGCCATCACAGGTTGTGGTTGTTGTTTACTGCCACCTCTCTATACAAGCGAAAACTTAAGAAGAAAAGAATATGGTTGCTTTTATAGAGCTTGTATCTGATGGGCAGGTTGCACACACACATAGACACATAACACACATACTAGGGCTACCAGATCTGGGATGCAGGCATCCAAATGACTGCTAAATGGTGGAAAAGAGATACAGAAAACTCTGCTGTCATCTACTATTTTTCAAGTTTTTGTAGCCCAGATCCATTAGCCTTAAAATACATATACACAGATTTTTAAAAATTTCAGAGAGAAGAGGTATTAATTGAAAAGAATGTCTGTTATGTAATATATTCAAGTTCTGTAGGAATTATTTAAAGAATCTGAGAAATTATCTGCTATTTCAGAGCAAAAAATCTGGTGGCAGATTTTTTAATAATAGATGTTAATGCAAACAGATTTTTCAGTTAGCAACAGCAGAACTGTGTTCCCATTTTTCTTATGTGGATTTCAAGAATGTGTTGAAAATTATGCCTCTGGCTAATTTTTTCTGCAATATGGGTGATAGGTAGCATTCAACATGGAGTATCACTCCACATATTCAGCAACAGTTGGTCTATTAACATCATTTCTTATGTCTGTAATACTTGAAATGTTTTGATGGAATAGTGTACACTCAAGTCAGTTGAGTGTAAAACATTCTGTGGTGGAAAACATTTCAGCATGTTCACTCAATATTCTGAGTGAAATTTTGTTTTTTTCCCAAGCTTTTTTCAGAACTTTTTTTTGTT
The DNA here is from genome assembly GCF_059951505.1 of Python bivittatus. Lineage (NCBI taxonomy): Eukaryota > Metazoa > Chordata > Lepidosauria > Squamata > Pythonidae > Python > Python bivittatus. The sequence continues at coordinate 1,418,253 of NW_028277098.1, forward strand.
CACATTCCTAATGTTGAAATACTTGCTAATTCAATTATTCAGTCATAACAGCTTCCAAATAACTCAGCTGAAGCAAACATTCTGATTAGTAATACCACTATAAGATAGTTCTGTTAAAGTCTGAAAAAAATGTGTTGTATAAGGAGATATTGTATGTGTCAACTAAGTATTCCATGTTCTGACTCAACAAAATATGTTCTGGGGTAGGGGCATCTTTGGAGGAGGGAGTTGCAGAGAGTGTACAAAAAGTCAAAAAGGCAATTGTGACCCCATCCTTTGTATGTTCATGTGACATCAACACATGTAAAAAGGGGCAGGTCTTTCATCACAGTCATGCCTGCTATGAATGGATGGATGGATGGATGGATGGATGGATGGATGGATGGATGGATGGATGGATAGATAGATAGATAGATAGATAGATAGATAGATAGATAGATAGATAGATAATTTTTAGACTACCCTTCCCTCCAGACATCCCTGTTCTGGGAATTTCCTTTCTAGTAACTTTCCAGCAATTTCCTTGTACAGAGTGTAGAGTCTATCTTTTAAATAATATTCTCTTTCTTCCAGTTCCAAATTGTGTATCTCTGCAACTGTCTATATAATTGTACTATTCCTAGATGTTGTTTTTAAAGTTTTAGATATAAAATTTGGAAACTGTGGCCAATTCAGACACTGTACTACTTCTTTCACAACTTGATTTGACTTTCTTTGTGATTAGGAATTGCTCTGGCTGAGTTAGACAATATGAATCCTTCAGAGCAGATGGTGGTGAAATGTGCAGCTGTCATTGGTGTGACATTCACTACAGAGATGCTGCTTTATATCCTCCCAGAATGGACAAAAAGGAAGATGTATCAGACTCTGGCAGCACTGGTGGAATCCCATATCTTTAAGTGTTCTAGTGAAAGAAAAGAAGTGAATGTTACCCAGTTATCCAAAGAGTTCAGCGTCAGCAATAATGAATTGAAATCAATGGGGCAAAGATCAGGTAGGCAGGTTCCTGGAAAACTAGAAACCTCTAGTTTTAGTATCATGAGAAAATTAGCTGCTGTACCCATGTTCTTAAATCTACCCAGAAATAGAGCTTTAGCTATTCCTGCATAGCAGTAGGTTTATGCAGGGGGATTGCATTCTTTGATTGTGCAGAGACTAAGACCAAGACTCACCTTATTTTTCAGATCTTGGATTAGTTATTTCCAATAGGCTTAAGCAAGAGGAGGCTGTGATGCATTGCAAAATCATGGAGTTCTGCACACCACTATTACAAGAAGCAGCCTATGAGCTATGGCTTAAGAACCAGAAAAAAGCCTTGCATCTCAAATGTGCCAGTTACCTGAAGTGGCTAGCTCACCGATGCAAGTGTTGTGGGGAAGGAGATTTCATTCCTTATCACCGGTATGCAGTAGATGGCATGCTTCAAAAATTAGATACACAGGTATATAAAGCTAAGAACATCAAGGAGAATTCATTGAATGAAGCTGCCGTGATCCTTGTTTCTGAAACACTGAAAAAATTGGAAGCATCCTACCAGGAAGGTAAGTATTAATTTGATGGTGCTGGTACAGCAACTGCATTTCCCAGTCTAAATACTATCCTTGAAAACTGCCCAGGTAGACTCTTACAGGTTCTCAGAGGACTATACATAAGTATAGTCACTTTTGCAGAAAGCTCAAATATCAGGGCAGGAGCAAATAAATAAGGAAGATGTAAAGAGAAGTAAATAACAAATGAATCCAGAAGTGGATTTGCAAGACCACAAAGCTGAAGAGAGACCATTCAAAGTAGTCTGGTTCAATCCTCTCTACTCAGTGTGTTCCATGCAGCAGTTATATTTTCCTCTGTCTGGATAAGGTAGGCATCACTGCTTGTTTACAATGGAGAACCCAATCCAGGCAGTGGGCAGAACCAAGAAATAGCTGTTACACTCAGCTTTGCCTTTTCAACATGTGAATATTTTATAGCATTTAACTGCAGAAGTATTTTCCACTTGTATGTGTGTATGTGTGCCCATGTATTAGGAACAGACAATTCTCAGTCATCAGTGCTGTGCTCAAAGGCCTGCTCTCCATATATTCTACTTTGAAATAAAGAAACAGTTTTAGGGATTATACTATTTATTCTTATAGTGATAAATTAGGAATATCTCTCTATATAATTTTTATTGAGGAAATTTTTAAAAGAATGAAAACAATACAAATTTTGAAAGAAAAAAGTAAGGAAAGTAAAGTAATAAGTAAGTGAAAAAAGTGCAAAGAAAGAAATAGAGAAGGGGAAGGGAAGGGAAGGGAAGGGAAGGGAAGGGAAGGGAAGGGAAGGGAAGGGAAGGGAAGGGAAGGGAAGGGAAGGGAAGGGAAGGGAAGATTTAAAAAAGCAGCTTCCAATCTTCTTAACAGCAGTTACAAGTACATTTATATTTTACCCCCTCTCTCTCTAAGGTTACAACATAGTTTCCTTCTTTCAATAGTCTACCTTTTCTAATCATCAAATCCATAAATCACAAGTTCATTTTTTCTTGTTTCAGCAAAAAGTCCATAAGGGGTGATAAATTAGGAATATTTTTGGAACCTTGCTGCTTACGTGTCAAATATCAAACCAAGTAGTTTTCTGATCTCTATTTAATTGGCAGGTGCCGAGAATCAAGAGAAGAAAGATGAATTGTCTCCATCATCATATAAAACAGGATTTTCCCAAAAGGGAGGTAAAAATAAAAGCGTTCTTTTGAAAGAAATCTATACTGTACCTTAATCATACATTCAGGCTGAGTTCAAAGGGAATACTATTGTTATTAGTAGGCACAAATCACAGGGCAAGGCACCATTCATTTTCCAAGTCATGCTTCATAGCAAGGACTAGATACAGCCAATGCCAGCTAGAGCATGATTAAAAGTGAAGTACACTGCACACCAAGTTGAACTGTCATGGAGATTTGTTAGACTGCTCTTAAGTGGAACCTTGAAAACAGGAAGCTCTTTTTTTATAATAACTTTATTCAATTTTAAAAACAGAAAGATAAAAACTAATATGAACTAATAATTAAGAAAAAGAGTAGAAGAAAAGAAAAAATAAAGAGAAAGAAGTGCAGAAAGTTAAAGAAGAAAAAGAAACAAATACAAAAAAAAAAATGACTTCCAACTTCTTTTACAGCAGTTATAAGTAAAACATACATTAAACTCTTACTCTAGGATTACAACTTAACATTCATATTTTCTATAATCTATTAATTTTATTAATCATCAAATCTATATATCATAATTTCATTTTTTTCTGTTTCCTGCAAAAAGTTCAAAAGGGGCTTCCAATTAGCATTAAAATTAGTCAATGTCTTTTCTCTAATCAAAGCTGTCAATTTAGCCATCTCAGCTAGCTCCATCAACTTTAACATTCATTCTTCCATTGTAGGTAATATCAAGTCTTTCCACCTTTGCCTGCAAAATTTTAAAGGCTTAGTGGATCTGAGTTCTCCACCTGCTTTTTTTTTTTTTCTTTATACTTTTTCTTTTTTTATTTTTCTACAATGGCAACATGTAGAACCCGACTGGAGGTTAGAAAAGCCACTGCGAAGCAGCCATCAGAGAGGGAAGATAAAGAAGATAAGGCAATCTCTTCTAGTTTAATTAAATCAACATTTGATGAATTAGGATCTAAACTGGCTCAGTCATTGGATGCTAAATTGGATGCTAAATTTATGACTTTATAACTTTATGACAAAAAAAGATGGAAGAAAGATTGGATAAAATGGATATTTTTGTAAAACAAATGTCTGCAGATATGAAACAAATGTCTGGAGAAATTAAACTAACAAAAGAATGGAAACCTTAGAGAAAACATTAGGAATTAGAGATATAGAATTTGAAACAGGAATGGATAATTTGGCTCTGTTGGAATTTAGAGAGAAAGAATTTTGTTTGAGATTTAGAGCCATTCCAGAGGTTCCAGATGAAGATATTAGGAGAAAGGTGGTCTAGGCATTGTCAGATTTTTTAGACTGGGAAGGGGATGAGACCGGAGAGGAGATTGACAAAGTCTATTGGATTAATTCACATTTTGCCACAGTAAGACATGTGCCAAGAGATGTTTTAGTGCATTTTGTAAGGAGAAGGACAAGAGATCAAGTTCTGCAACAGCATTTTAATTCAAGATCAACATTTGATAATGCAGATATAATTATTTTAAAAGAAATTTCTAGTAGAATTTTACGTAGAAGAATATATGTACATCAATCACATAGTTCACATAGTGCCTAAGTTATATATATTACTGAGGTATTAAAGCAGAAGAAGGTCCCATTTCATTGGAAGAAGTTAGAGGGTATAATTTTTACTTTTCAACAGAGAAGATTTTGACTAAAAACAGGAAGTTCTAACCTCACTCGAGCAGAGCTAATACTGATCAGTCCTGATTTCAAGCACCAGGTTGCTCTGCCTGTGGCACATGCTTCCTTGTGTGACTGACTGCTACTCTGCCTTCTTCCTTTCTGACCTTTCATCCAGAGAAAGTGGTTGGTATCCCTGTGGGCTGGAGAGATGAACTCCAGTTCAGAATTTGAATCAGAAAAACCAGAAATAGTAAGTCCTGATAAAACTTGCCACTGTAGCTAGGACCAGGATTTTCTGTGTCTGTGTCTCTGTCTTGTCCTGGTCTTCCACTTTGTCTGAGGATGGTACTTCTGTCAGGGACATGACATAACTTTCTTCACCTTTTGCTCCCTCCTTTGCTGTGAGGGAACTGATTTAGTTGAACAATGTTGGAGGAATTAGAGATCTTTTCAGGATTACAGACGGCTTCTGCATACTCCCAGGACCAATCTGCTGGCCCTCAGCCTTTTCAAATCATAAATCCTGTAGCTGTCTGCAGTTAATATGGGAATCCATGATTTATAAGAATCCAATATTTGTGCTGCTTGTATTCTATTCTCTGCTAGTATGTGTACTAGCAGAGAGGATGAATGGGAAGGAGCTGTAAAATCAGGAGAATACATAGCAAAAGGGATTAATGGAAGGCTGAGTGGATCTGGAATGAGGAAGACAGTTGCAATTTATAGGTGATAGGATTTACTTGTATAACAATAGCAAGTCCACTGAATTGCAGACTTTGTTTTCATTCTAATCCCTTTATCAGCAATTCCTTGGTAACCAAATCTTGTTATACATCTGAACTGTTCTTGGCTTGCATGAATTGTTCCTTCATGCATGCTCTGAAGCTCCTGGAATATTCTATACAATGCTGGAAATGCAGAGGAGATGCCCCCCCCCCCAATGGATTGAATCTATGACTTGCAAAGGTAAGGTCCTGCTGGATTGAAGCATGCCAGGAATTGTTATATGAGAATTTTGCCAACGACAATAATTCAGCCAATTATTTTGTTGGTAGTTCACATAGTGCCTAAGATATTTTTCCAAAAAAACATTAGTAAGCTCTGTTGTCTATCACTTGGATGACAGGCAATGGAAATTTATAAACCATAAAATCATAAACTGGAAGGGACCACATAGGCTATTGAGTCCATTTCTCTCCTCAGTTCAGAAATCCAAATTAGAGCATCCCAGACAGACAGTCGCCTAGCCTCTGCATGAGCGCATCAAATGGAGTCTACCAGTTCTTTGAATAACTGACTCCATTATCTGATAGTCATCAACATGCATTATATATACATTTCCTGCAATCTTTCTTCAAGTCATTAATAAAATATGGAAGACTAGAGGAATCAGGACTGATTCTTGTACCACCCCACTTGATATCTTTCTCCAGTTTAAACAGGAACTACTGATGCATACCTTTTAAGTATGATTTTGAAGCAGTGATGTATTCATGTAATTCTCATGCCACCAGCCACCACTTAACTAGCTTGCTAATCAGTATGTCAAGGAGTATTGTACTTTGTTAATGCTTTGCTGAAGTAAAAAGATATCTAGAGCATTCCCACAACTTGTTAAGGAAGCTACCCAATTAAGAAACGAGATAAGGTTAGACCAACAAGGGTTGTTGCTATAATAACCTTCATTTAATAGTATTTTTTAAAATATCTGATATAACTACTGTTCAATATGGGTTGTCTTCCAAGATCATCTGGAAGCAGCACTTTGTGCAAAATGCAGTGGCCTGAGTGCTTATTGGTGCTTGTTAGTGAAGAACACCAGGACCGTATTCCAAGAGTATATAATCCCAACAGGATCACCCAAAGCATGAAGGTCATCCAGTTGCTGATGTTGCCATGCAGGAAAAGAATATCTGAAGCTGCAAAGACAGAATTATAGTGTAAACATGGAACATACCCAGTGCCTCTAACAATTCATATGTTTTTCCTCCCATGACTTTTATCATCTTGATTACTTTCCTATGGCTGCAGGTTGTCAACAGCCTTCCTAAAATGTGGTGCCCATAACTGAACAGAATATTCTTAGTGTAGTGCAAAATAGAGAGGAATGATCATGTCTCTTAATCTTGACACTAAAGTTCTGTTGATGCAGATTAGGGTTGCACTGCTTTTTATTCTATTTAACCTAATGGAATATATGAAATAAATTATGTAAAGGAGCTTTGTACTCTGTCATCTGTCTGCCTGCCTGCTAGTGAGCAAGATAACTTCCTGAAAACTGAATACAGTAGAATAAAACCAAATTTGATACGGTGGAAGAAGCCAGCAAAAGAAAGATCAAATTTGAATATAGGCTGGATCCAGTTGGTCTGCAGAGAAAAGCTTTTCAGAACTTTTTTCCCCAATTCTTCACATAGGAGAGGCACTTGGGAAATGTTGCTGACTGCTCCATCCTAAGCCCCCTCCCTCCTCCCTTCTAGCCACGTGATACAGAGTGGAGTATGTACAGCATACTGTGCTTCCTAGCACAGATACACTTGAAATGAGGGCAGAGCAGAAACACACACGCACACACACAATTACTTCTTTACACCGAAGAAAATACAGAGGTTTCCTCTATGGCCACTGTTGGTAAAGTGAAGGAAAGGCCAGAAATCATGCTCTGAATGCTTTCCCTGCCTTGTTATTCTTCCCAGCTCAATGGAATGATCAAAAGAAATTTTGTAAAGGGGCTCAGGACTCTGTCTGTGTGTCAGTCAGCAGGTTTACTTTCTGAAAACTGAAGAGAATGGGACTAGATTTGATGTAATAGGAGAAACCAGCAAAATGAAGATCAGGTTTGAAAAAGGCTCAGAACTGAGTATCTTCTCCCTTCCCTTCCATACTCATCATTTTGGTTCTTCTGCCCAAATGGAGGATACAGTACTGCATTTGTTCCTGTTTAAATTCTTCTTGCTGGGTTTTGCTCATTTTTCTACATCAAGATTCTCCTGTTCTCTAAGAAGTTTGCTACACTCCTTATGTTTGTGTTGTCTGAAAAATTGATAATAGTAGTTTCTAGCTCCTAGTCCACGTTATTTGTCTTTTCCTTTTTATTTTATTAGAATTTTTAAATACAATAAAAGTATAAAAAATAAAGGAAAAATGAAAATAAAAAGCAAGAGATGGTAAAAAGAAAAGAAAAAAGTGAAAGAAAGAAAAAAGAAAAATGAGAAAGAAAGAAAATGTAGAATTATGACTTCTGCTGTTCTATTGAGTACCTGCCATCTTATTCTTTCCTCTCCCTATTTAATCCTTTTTAATCTCCAAATCCATAAACTATAAATTTAGTCTTTTCTTCTGTCAACAAAAAGTCCATATAAGATATCCAGTTTTTCAAAAAAATATTTTATTGTTTTTTCCCTGACCAAACTGGTCAGCCCTGCCGTTTCTGCAAACTCCGTCAATTTCATAATCCAATCTTTTTCTACTGCGGGTATTTCATAATCCTTCCATTTTTGTGCATACAATAATCTTGCTGCAGTTACCATATACAATATTAATTTCCCATATTTCTTTTCTAGTTCAGTGTCTATAAAACCCAATAGGAATAATTCTGGTTTCGTCGAAATGTTGATGTGCAATAACTTTTGCATCATGGTATGGATTTGCACCCAAAATTTCTTTGCTTTTTCACAAGTCCACAATGCATAGTAGAAAGTTCTCTCTTCCTTTTCATACTTCCAACACTGGTTTGATATCTCTTTGTTCATCCAAGTTTTTTATCAATATGCTGAAAAGCACAGGGCCTAGAATGGAGCATTGCACTATGCTATTTGACACTTACTTCAGCTATGGATACATAGTTGAATCCTTGACCAAATAGCTGAATCATTGACCTTAATCCTTGACCAGATAAACAATTTGATCATTGTGCTAACATTTGCTCCACTCCTGTTTAAGACAGAGAGGGTCGCAGTGATGAATGCAGTGTCACAGCACCGCAGTACAAGTCCTGCCTCTTTTCTACATGTGTCATGACAACTCATACAAACCAAAAAGGATGGAGCTTGCAGTCTGTAGATTCCACTGATTACAGGAAAAAAAGCCTATTTCAAATGGGAGCTAACCAGTGGAAAGAGCAAGCTATGCTTTTGCCTGTTTGACTCAATTAATGCATATTCTGTTTGCATAGCTACTCATCTTGTTCATGTCTGCATGTGTTAAAAGCAGCAGTTTGTTTGGAATTGGTTTATATATTCTTAGTAAGGGGGAATGACAAATTATTATGTTTGAAAATGGCACATTTGTTGATCAGTGGCTTTTGGTATAGTTGTTTTTATATGCTGTTGGCTGAAGACACTTGATTTTCAGGGATTATGGATCCAGAATTGATTTCCTATGGACTTATTCTAGAATTATATTTGTTTCCATTACAGAAAAAACAGCTTATTCTATGTTCTTCAATGCTGGACATCCTAGTCTTACTGCTCTGATGGAATCAAGTGGTGGTAAAGTGATTGTATTTATGCTTCTGATGTACAATAACACAGGCATTCTGTTTCTGAATGATGGAATTTGATCAAAGAGATACCTTTCCATGTGTTATTTTTTTCTTCAGATACACTTGCAGAATGGAAGGATTCTAGAATTAAAAAACGTCAGCTTACTAGAGGTAAAGATCTTTTGAACATGACAAGTAATATTAAAAATAGCGGAAATGGCAGATTGTTGTTGAAATGAAGCATCCACTTAAAAATCCAGAATGAGGGAAAGAGCCATCCTTTCTCTGATACAATATTCCAGATGATACCTCTAACCCTAATCTCCCTCACCTAAACTATTTCTGTTTGGAAAAGAAGAATCCCTTTCGGAAAGAAAAAAGTGACTGTTTTTGTGTAACGTGTTAATAGAGACGATAGGAGATATTTTCACTGTTATAGACAAAGCTGAATTGATCATAGACCTAGGTTACTAACTTTGAGAGATGATGCAATTGGGCCTCAGTAGTCAGTCAGGGTTCCTGTCTTTTGCTTCCAGGTGGATATTTACAGGAAAGCTCATGATTTTGCCATTTCAGATCTCAAAAGGGCCTTTAGGGTAAGGGATACTGCACTTGTCATCCGCTTCCAGTTTAAAATTGGTGCTGTTCTACCAGTCCATTTGGGCTGCAAATTAATTTTTAGATATTTTAGAGAAAGAAGCAGTACTGTAGAAGAAGTCATGGGACTGATGAGAGCTTGCAATAAACATTTGCCTCCTAATAAAATTGAGGATAGGGGAACATATTTGTAGAACACCATCTACTATATCCCGCTTACTTTGGCTTAACATAGCCCAAAGAAGTGAAGAATGTTTTTTTTTACATCTATCATCTTATTTTGCCAGTTCTTGATAGCCCTCTTCACACACAGAGAACCATATTCTTATGTGATGATATCTGGCACAGGAGCATGTGAACAATGTATGTAGGGATTGTTGATGTGATTTTTTTTTTTTAATACAGGCTCATGTCAGCTCTATTCAGGTTATAGCATCATTACCAAGGATCACACAGCCATGTGGAGTTGCATGGGAAAGCAGCTCATAGTTAAACAAGACTATGCTAATAGGCAGTGCTGACTGCCGTACCAATTTGTACTAGGATAGTTAAGTATTTGAAAGTACGCTTTTGAGATATCTACCATATGTGGGAGTTTGTATGTGATAGATATGGAAGAGTTAAGTTCTGCATATGAAAAAGCCTACAAAACAGGTACAAAGATAACACCTAATTTATTATAGTTTCTGTCCAATAAACATTAATGCAATACAATCCCCATTCAAACATTCAACCCAATTCCCTAAGTCCTCCATTTGAATCTGTGAATTTCATTCACTTTCTTACTTCAGAAGAAACCACAGCATATATTACAATGTTCTAGGATGAGGCATTTACCTTTCTTCAACTTTGTTCTCATGTAGGAGACACTCTGCGGTCGACCTTCATCCTGCAAGACTCTTTTAGGTGTGAAGGGAGTAACCTTTATGTTTCTGATTGTCTGGCATTGTTAGGAGTGACGCTATGTGGCACTTTGTTAAGCCTCCAAGGAACTGTTTTATAAGGAATGGAAGTTACAGTTCTCTAGTATCAAAAACTCTCACTAGTTTCACACCCAATTATTTAAGGATAGTTTTCCAAGAAATTTAGTTTTACATTGTATTCATTATTCTTCCTCCAGAAAGCTAAGGGAGAATAGAGCAGAATTAGATATACCGAAAACATAGGTGTGTGCCCCAAAATGACAGTTCCATGTTGGTTTATCATTCCTTTCTTATGGAGTTTACTGAAACTCACCATGTGATGTCCCAGTAGAGTACTCTGTTTTTTCCTATCTATAATTATGATGAAGAAAATTTGATAAACTCATAGTTACTCTTCCCATAATATATTTCACCCACCCAGCCAGATCTTCTTGTTAGTAGACAGAATATAGGTCATTTCCCTACTAGTGACTTACAGAGTCTTCATAGCATTACCCAGCTATCACTGAAATGAAATAACTGAAATGACATAAAACTTTTCTGCATTACTGTTATTTTAGCATAACAATGGTTGGGTGACTCTAGAAGATACCATAAGTCACTAGTGGGGAATGACTGTAGTCAATTGAATCAAAACTCACTGTATTGATAATATAAATGCCTGTATACTTTCTCCAAGTTTCAGGAGATCATTAACCCCCTCCCCAAAAACCTGGCAGCACAGAGTATTTTTCCCAAGCACTGACTGCTTGCAGTGACCAAATCATGCCTACTGCTGTCTGCCTGGCCAATGGGAAATGGCTAGCGATGTCATGAATCCTTGCTAAGTACTCTTCTGGCATAAGGCTCATGGGATTCTATACACTTCTAGGAGAAAGTGGGTGGGGGCTCTGTTCCCAAAATGGTGATTTTTAACTCAGGCTACGCGGTGGTGCATTATCAGGAATACTGGTAAGAAAATCTGACAGGGTTAAGGATATTTTGAGTACCTGACCATAGATTATCCCTTTTTTAAAGGTAATCTTCTGGGGAAAACATAAAAAACAGGCAATACTTCATCGTAGTTTTAAGTAAAATAAGGATTAGGTCTAACAGCATCAGAGGTGATCTCATACCCATTGTAGTAGCAATGGAGGAGGAGAGAAACTAGTTATTTGTAAGATCTGGGACTTAAATGTTTTAGATAAATTGCTAGGGAATTAATATTTAGCAATTACTTCTACATGCATAAACAGCTTACATAAATTTTGTGCAAATATGTCCCCTCTTAACACAGAGTCAGCACAGTGTAAAAGTTAAGGTGGAAGACTAGAAGGGGAAACCCAGAGTTTAGTCCTCCATTAGGTATAGAAGCCAGCTGAGTGACCTTGGACCAGTCACTCCCTTATCCCATCTGATAAATAAAATCCTTTGTCACATCAATGCACTGATAGTTTCACTGTGTGAACTAGGTGAGTACAGTACAAAACAAGTGGACTCTGCAGCTAAGCAGGACAAATACTAAGAGCAACAACAGCATATGTCCTCTCACCCTTTTTTTTTTTTAATAAGGCTTATAGGCAACCTTTTCTCTATATACCTCTGTGAGACTTGTGGCACCCCATTTCTGTGACACCATTCTTTTCTTTGGACATATCCTGGGTGCAGGTAGAAGATGCCTTATTAACTGTTCTTTAACATGTCTTCGTGATACAGCCTTTTTCTCATCCCCAGCACATAGCTATTGCCATATAACTCTGGATTTCTCTGATCCAGCATGAATGTGGTGCCTTCCCATCTTCTTTGGACACAAGCCTTTCTTAAATGCATGATTTGTGGTGCTTTGCAGTGACAACAAGGCAGGGGCTAGGATCTGCCCCACTCCTCTTGGCTGCTTTTGACCCCTTCCCTTTTTGGACTGGCTTCTTCCCCCATGGGTTTGGGCCACAGGAATTATCATCTGCTCACATAATGTCTTACTGGTGCTTTGTAAAGCAGCCATTATGTGGGCACTTTAGTTACATGGGTCTAGTGGTCTCACAAGAAGCTGCTGTACACATGTAAAAAATGCCCTGCCCAACAGGCAGCTTGTGCAGCATAGTTGAAGACTCACCAGCATCTGTCAACAGCCCCCATCAGCTATTTTTAGATAGAGCAAGAGAAGATAGTGAGTGAGCAAGGGATTGAGACAATATGAGAGAGGGCTATAGGAAAAGTCATAGAGCAAGAGTGAGGGAAAGCAAGAGTAGGACAAGGGATCAAGAGAGGGTGATGAGAGTGCAAGGGAGAAAGTAAGTGTAGCACAAGCAAGGGAGAAAGATGAGTGAGACAGAACAAGCGCACCAGATGAGTGTACACAAAAGGGAAAAACACGAGTAAAAACAGAAGACGAAGAGAGAGTAAGAAAAAGGAAACGACTGAGAGAGAGAATATCTATGGATCATCTGAGGGCTAGGGAGCTGCAGTTCCTGGTCTGCAGGGAGAATGGAAGCTTCCTGGTAAAGCAGAAGAGGTGGAAGACCACCCCCTATTCTGCAAGATCAGGGTCTGAAAGATGGCCAAACTCCTAGGTCTACTCATCTGTCAAACCTTGCCTCCTCCCTCAACCTCAGCTGATGTTAGATAGAGCGATTGGCGCTTGTAGGTAGGAGTGGGGACACATGGAAGGAAAGCCACAACCACCAATTGCTGCTGGCCCACATTCAGTTCTCAGGAAACCACTGATTTTCCTTGTTAATGAGGCAGAACTGAGGTTGGCTATGGAGACAGACCAAATTTATGCGGGCATACATTGTGCCATTTCATGAACTGATGCCCTTAAATCTTTTTCAGCTGTCCCCCCCCCTTTTTTTTTGGAGTGGGGAGGCATCCGGGAAACAAACTGTCTTTATGCATAAGTTCTGTTCTAAAAGAAAAAAAAACTTAACTATTTTCCTTTAATGGGGCAAATATGTGAATTAACTAACAAGGTTGCCTCCTCTCACATTAATTTAGCTTTCAAATTGTGTTTGGTTCCAGATGACCCACCAACCTTCATGGCTAAGTAGGGATTTCAACTTGGCTGTTACTGATCTGAGTCCATTATTTTTATTCTTACACCTGATTGGGTGTCATCTAGTAATCATAAAAACTCTAAAGATCATTAGGCTTAGGTATCTTTCTGTTTCTGTGGAGGTGAGAAGTGGTAAGAGATTAAGGTTGCTGTAAGGGTCTTTGGAAATTCCTTTCTCCTTCCCTTCTTGCTAGAGCTGAAGATACAGAACTGGAATTTCTAAAAAGAATGGATGAAATAATCTTGCTTACTGGGATGGGCAAGAAAAGGATCAAGACCCTGGGCTCCCAGGACTGTGAATGCAAAGAGATTGTGGAGTCTGTCACTGTGCCTTTATATCAGCACTGCCTGGCTCTGGGCGATCACGGTCCAGCTTTTTATTACCTGATGGAATCTGCATCTGCTTATGTAAACCTCTCCAACAACTACATGGTAAGTAGGATTCACCCATTCTTTTCCCTTCCAACCAGCCTCTTCATTACTCCTACAGCAAAGGACGTTCTAGATTCATGTAACTTAAAGGTGTCTGCATTTTTGTGAAGGCATTTCTAGATGCATTTACCCAGTAGAAGGCTAGAAGTCTCAAATTTCTTCTCCGTGTCTTCATACCCTGGTCCTCTGGTCCCAGCTTCTGCACTGGAGAAGTAGCTTGATAGTACCTACTGTTACCACCTATCTTTCAGGTGACACTCCCCTGGGATCCACTCCCTAGCTCTGTGTGTTAGAGAGAGATATCTCTTACAACTTATGCTGTCCTTCCAGCAATAAAAAGGCCAAAGAGCAGAAAGTGAAACAATGTTGATAGTGATACCTCCTGGCCATTTTCTGTAACACTACTTCCTGACCATAGAGTACTGGGGCAAGTGGCTAGAGGATTCAGTCCTTGTCTTTTTGGCAGGAGACTAATTTCACAATGATAAGCAAAATCTCTTAATTAAAAAAAAAAAAAAAAGATAAATACCCTTTTTTGGGTCTGTGTGCCTTCGAGTCAGTGTTGAGCCCTGGCAACTCCCTGCAGTTTTCTTGGCAAGGTTTTGGAAATGGTTTGCCCTTGCCTGCTTTCTAGGGCTGAGAGAGAGTGACTGGCCCAGGGTCACACAGATGACTTCATGCCTAAGGCGGGACAAGAACTCACAGTCTCCCAGTTTCTAGCCTGATGCCTTAACCACTATACCAAACTGGCTCTTCATAAATATTGTCAGAACCCTAGCAATCAATTAACCAACCTGCTAAATTGCTTGCTTCATTTCTGCCATTAGAATATAGAATATAGAATACTTTATTGGCCAAGTATGAGATGTACAAGGAATTTGACTTCGGTGCAAAAAACTCTCAGTGTGTTTGCATAGCATCAAGAAATAAGGAATAATAAAAAGTAATAACATTATATACTAAAACTATGCAGTCAGAAGAGGAGATCTGGAGGAAGAATAATACTACGGCTATTGACTAACATATACAGTGGTACCTTGGGTATCGAACGCTTCTGTTCATGAACAATTCGGTTCACAAACAGCACCGTTTGCAAAATTTTGCTTCTGTTCGCGAACTCCGCATCGGGTGACGAACAGGATCCGCGGCCATTTTCCCTGCTGTGACATGTGGTCGTGGCTTCCTGTAGGGAGGAGGACTCTCCCTCCAAACACTAACCGCCTCCCCACCCGCCTTCCTGTCCTCCACGCCAGAAGTCGCCACAAGCAAGGTTAGCGTTCTCTCTCTTCATACTGTACTGTACTGTACTTGTTTCATATTTTTGTGATTTAAAAAAAATATACATATGGTTCAGAACGGATTAACCGTATTTACATTGAACCTTATGGGAAAATTTGATTCGGGTCGCGACCAATACAGGTCATGACCAGAGTCGTGGAACGAATTAAGTTCGTGACCCGAGGTACCACTGCATTCATTTTTAAAAGGAGAAGCTATTGTCTAGCATATATTCACATTTAACAGAGCATTATCAGTCACGTCGTAGCAGTCATATCTTATCATGCAATATCAATCAGTTTGTCATGCTGCATTAATTAGGTGTTCAGCAGAGCAATGGCACAAGGGAAAAAATATAAATATAAAATATTATATTATAAAATATAAAATATAAAATAAAAATAAAATATAAATATTTATTAAAAATATATATACAAATATAAATATCTTACTTATAGGTTAAAATAAAGTTTTCCATGTAGGTGAAAACAATTACAGCACTGTTCAAATATGAAGAGCAATTTAAAATAAAAATTACAAGGGAAAATGAAATGCTCCAGGTTCATTCTCCTTGCCAGAACCTTTGTAAAAAGAAAAAATAATAATATTTATCATGCCCAGCCTAAAGAATGAAAAGGCCAGGAATATGCAGAGTTTCCTACATTGTGCATATCTTATCTAACTAGTAGATAAGAGACTTAAGTTCAGCATAGAAAAACAAAGATCAAAATCCTAAGGTTAACTCCTCACTGGTCTCTCTATATTTCTACTTCTCTTTCTACAGAAGTAGAATCCTCTGGAAAGAGACATCTCCTGCTTCAGTCACCTGAGCTTCCCACTTCTTGGAAATTCCAGACCTTAATCAAAAGCTGCTGGGGAGATGGGAAGTTCATAGCTTCCGCCTCTGAAGCATTCAAGGGTCTCAAGCAGAGGGAGGGGCTTGGGGAACCTGCCTGGCCCTACATGCAGCACCTCTCCCACAGGGAGTCTATGTCTGAGTGAGTCCAGTATGCAGACTGACAGCTGGGGAATGCCTGAGCCTGGAGTCTGCACATTCACCCTGCAAGGGATAAAGATAGGTCAAGCTTTTGTTATATGTCATAGTGCTTAAATTTTTTATAATAAAAATTTTATTAAGTTTCAAACAAGAATAAAATACACAAAGACATCAGAGGAAAAATAGAAAAGAAAGAAATAAAGAAATGTGAGGAAGAAAGAAAAAAGGTGGGGAGGAAAGAGAAACAGAAAATAAGAACAACTTTCAACTTTCTTCGGTACAGTTATAAGTAAAATAATACATTAACTTCTTACTCTAGAAGTTATCAATAAAACACAATATTTCTATAGCAAAAACAATTCTAAATGTCAAATCTCAAAGTCAAAATTTCATTTCTTTCAGTTACAAGCAAAAATCCCAAAAGTAATTTCTAAATAGAAACAATGTTAAAGAAATTTATACAGATGTATTATCCCAAGGACCTTACCAACATTTGAAGTATCGGTTAATCTATAGTTATTAAACACCTAAGTCTATTTTCTATAACAATAAAATCCATAAATATTATTGTACGATCCCAATCCAAGAATAAATTCCAGTATTACCAATCCAAAATCATAACTTGTACGTTTTAACCTTGGCCCCATAAGTCCACATTAAATTCCTTTTTCTTCTTTTCAGGGAGCTTGACATTTAATCTTTTCTTCAAGTGAAATCTCAAATAGTAGTTTCTTGTCACTTTGTCCTTTTTTACTATCAAAGTCATCTTCAAAGGTTTAATAAGTCCTTCCTGCGCATCCAAAATGAAAAAAAAAAATCTCCAAAATACTGTTCTGCTTTATGATCTGGATATTTAAAAAAAAAAAATTCTGTTGTAAATTTGGGCTTTATAAAGAACTCATTATCTCCAGGATCAAAATAAACTAACTGATCCAGCCCTCCATTCAAATCCAGATCTCTTATTCCAGTTTCCTGTTCTGAAGGGTGCCTTACTTCACATCGTGTAACATCATCAATATGCTTATTTTCATTATCCAATTTTGTTTGCAAATCAATATCACTATCAAATCTAATTCTTTTCTGAAAGGCTTCAAATTTACAAAGTTTAAGTTTACAAGTTTCTATCACTTGTAGAATTCTAGTAGTGAGATCTTCCAGTAAATGTGTGTCTCCTTAAATTCCCTTTGCTGAACTGCAACCACAACAAACCCTGGAGACAGAAAAAAAATGGGTAAAAAGCAAAGCCTCAGAAGTACTTTTGTTTACAAAGCTCCTCCAATCAGCATTGCAACAAAGTGAGAAAAAGCAGCTTTCCCACAGAAATCTTTAACCAGCAATCTCAAGCTTCAATCTCACAAGTACAGATTCAACAAACTTAAAATTTTTAAAGTCCACAAAGAAAATTCACTTGTTTCATAAAAACACCCAATAATTCAGCCCTTCACATCTTTGCTTAATATATAAATCCCAAAGTCCAAATCATTTTTTTTAGGTAAGCATTGAAAATATGAAAAGCACCAAGAAGATACACTTATCTGTTGCTGAAAAAAGCCTCTCTTCATCTGAAAGAATAATAGACCATTTAAAACGTGTTTTTGAAATGGGGAGGTCCGCTTCAGTGTCCTAAATTTTGGCTACACCACAGCCTCAAACAAGATGGAAAAGCCCTGTCTCCCAGCCGCTCACCACAAGTTGATCACAAAGAAACGGCTGCCCGGAGAGCATCTGGGTTGATTTCATGGATTCTCCTTTACAGCCGGAGATTTCTTCAGGATACAGGGATCCTGCCCTAGCCCCCAGAGCTATGGTGTCGATTCCCAAACAGAGGAATCGGTTGAGCTGCCATTAGGCCCCCATCAGAATTCGGGTCATTATGCTTAATTTTAGTGCTGAGGGGAAGCACTCCACTAGTGTTTGCAAATCAGCATGGTATTTTAGTTTACTTCAAGTCACTTTTTATTTGAAGTGACCTTGTTCTCTCTTTTTCTGTCCATTATATGCTGAGTAGGTTAGGAAGCTAGCTGACCAAAAAATTCTTAAACCTGGCAAATTGTTTGGGCTTGTGTCTTGCCAAAAAAACAAAAAATACAAAACAAACCCCCAAACCACTTCCCCCTCCATAAAAAACTGGA
This sequence comes from Python bivittatus, assembly GCF_059951505.1. Classification (NCBI taxonomy): domain Eukaryota; kingdom Metazoa; phylum Chordata; class Lepidosauria; order Squamata; family Pythonidae; genus Python; species Python bivittatus. The sequence continues at coordinate 1,436,447 of NW_028277098.1, forward strand.
GATTATCTTTTTCCTTTAAGTTCTACACCTGTGATGAACAGATGCTACATCTGAACCCTGGGTTCACCCCCCGCCCCAAGATACCTGAATATTTGTCCTTGAGAATTTGAAACCTATGGTGAGGGGGTTGGGGATCAACAGATACAGTATACAGAAAATGAATCCTTCCTCTTGTGTTATTCTTATTTGAGGCCTTTACATATCTGAATACAGCAGAGAGCCTCTTGAGATCTTTGGAATACAAGCATAAAGTCATTAGCCGATTTGAGGAATCCATTTTGTACAGCCTGAAGGGAGAGGTAAGACGATTGTGTCCGGCTGTAGCCATTTGCGTACTCACCGCTCCTCTGAGTACTGTCAAGCCCACTACAATATCACATTCTCTCCAGTTGCTCAGTCAGAAGCACAGTGTTGTCATTTTATGATATGGTATGCTTTCATGCTGCAGTGCTTGACCTATTAGAATAGAAATTCCTCCACTGCTGCTTCTAATCATGGGTAAGCCTCTCCCTACATTTACATGGATTAGAGAAGTGGCCTCAGAAGCTTTTCACAATTAGTTTGTGATTTGTCAGGCATGACACAACTCTTGATTTTATTAGGTTTTTACAAGGCTGTGTTATACAAGCCCAACCTTTCTAACATAATCCTGACATATCGTTTATCTCCCTTCCTATCCTCCCTCCCAATTTCTGGGGCACCCACGAAAACAGAGGAGATGGACAAGATGCAGGTGGAAGACCCCATATGTGCTGTGTCTTCTGCTTCAATAGTACATGTAAGGATATAAAGACAATTTCATAGAAGTGCTTAGTACATAAGAAGCTTCAATACTTTTTTTTAGCTGATTTAAATATATGGGCTTGAGTTTTAAGTATAATTAGCCATGCTGCAAGATCATGATTTTATGAGGAGAGGCCTTCATACATTTTTATGCATCATATATGGCACTGGAGTGATACAAAAAAAAAATCTAACCAATTTCTTTTATCATTGTCTACCCATATGTTTCTGTAGGTCTGTTACAATATGGGTCAAATTACTTTGGCAAAAAAACTGATGAAGAAGGCCTTGAGCTTACTGAAGAGAAGCTTCCCAATAACCATTGTAGGAGCCTTTTTTATGTCTATGGTGGAAACCTCCAAACATTTGTCTCATCAGAAGAAACAAACTTTATGGCAATTACACAGTGGGTAGGATACTGGCAAAATGTTTATAAAGCCTGGGTGTGGATGGTCTGCAGTGGGACAAGGGAGCATTTTTAGTCCAAAGGTCTCATGAGCATACAAGAATGATTTTGGGAACTACAGTAGTCTTGGGCACATTCATTCATATTTGGCTCAGTCTAAAAGCAGTCACTCTGCTAACCAAGAGCTGGACAAAAGATCAGGGCTGCTTTATGCCTTTCAAAGCCATTCCACTAATTTTCTAATCCAGCTCTCATTAACTTAAGTCTCAGACCCATGCAAGAAAACTTTCTAAGGACTGGCAATCTTACCTTTTCACACAGTAGCTTGCAATAGAACTTTTAGATGCTATAGAGATATACAGATTTGCTAATCAATACTACTGTATGAGTTCTGCACTTCCTTCTCTCCCACTACAAATCACACGCCTATTTACTTTTACTAGTAAGCTTCATTTAGGCAAAAATGTCATTTCTCCTATTTGGAAGCAATAACTTTCATCCGTGCTGACCTCCTCATTACTGTCTACTATAAGAGGAGTTGAGTAGAGCTGATTGAAGCACTGATTCAGGTTCTCAGAAGCACTTTGAAGTGGCAGATCCATTTGAGAGATAGCTTCACTTCTCACCTTCTCCCAAAGGAAAGATGAACTCAGTAAAAGCTAAGGAATTGCCCCTTCAAGGCATTTTTGATGAGGCAACTTCACTTGCTCTTCATCTTTCCTTATAGAAAGGTGAGCCTGGGTGAGCTCAGTGATAGCTTCTTGGAGGTTAACATGGAAATTCCTTTGGCCTGGATTTCCTTTAATTTGATGGAAAAGCTTGATGGCTGAATTTGACCTCTGGACTGGAAGTTCTATCTCTTCACTATAGTGTCCCACAACTGAAAGGAGTTTGTCTTATTTTATATTTAAAAGCACAATCAAGAAATAAAGAAATAAAGGAACAAAAAAGAAATTGAAAACAGATTTACTAGCTGTATAAAATTGAATAAGAATTTCCAAAGTAATATAGTTTTATGTACCACTTAGTCTATCCCATAACTTTCAAATACTTTATAGGTAAATGTGAGTCCAGCCTTTACTGAAAAACCTCCCAGTTCAGGAGAATACACTACCATATTGCCTCTTTCACTAGGATCACATTTCAGTTTCTCTTTGATCATCCTAATTCTTAAAGGCTATCTGAGCCCAGTTTAATTCATCCAGGACAAATCAAGCATGTTTTATCTTATTATAAACACAGGCCTTCTCAGCTAACCAGGATGACAGAAAAAAAAACCCAGCATGCACATGGTGATGTCACAGCACAAACCCTGCCTTAAATACTTGCATTCTAATGTCACAGTTTTTACATCAAATGACATTTTGCCATTTCCACCCCCCCCCCCTGTTTATGTTGATAAAAGTGTTGGGATGCATTCACAGAGATACAGTGAACAATTTGTTCTTTATAAAGGCTATCCTTTATAAGGCTATCCAGTTTCATTGGACAGTTTCTATCCCGGGCATGTTTGTTTCAGATGACGGAGGGTGCCAGATTGGAGAAAGCTATCTTAGATGATCAGGAAAAATATTTTAGATATTTAAGTAAATTAATTTACATAATATTTAAGACTAAATATTAAATTAAAAATAGTTACAAGAATAGCATTCTCCAGGCTCTTTTCTATAGTTCTGCTTGTGATATTGGCCTCTGCTGCTCTCCTATCAGCTGAAATAGGAGGAGTCAACTTCCATTCTTATCGCCCTAAAATAATCTCATTGCTTTTACAGCAGTGCTAGGAACATACCTTTACTCAGAACATAAGCCCCCAATATTCCAGATGCATAGAGAATACAAGAAAATACATATCTTTGTGTAGCATAAGTGGGCAGGGAGGAAAATGTGTAAATAAATGCAAAGATAGAGCAAAATAAATTGAAGGCTATAAAAATGGGACATTGATTAAAATGCAGCAGACTCAACCATCTCTGTTCCTGATCATAAAGAAGTGCTGTTCTTACAACTAGCCATTTTAAGGCTCAGGAATGCCTTTGCTTTTCCAATCACGTCATGTACAATCATTCTGCCTTAGTCTCTGTAAGGTTCATATAGCTTCCAACGTATCATGCGTCATATAAAAAACAAACCAACAACACTATATGGGACACCTCAGGAAACCAATAAACCTCCAATTCTTGTTGTCAAGTTTACTTGGTGCATTACCCTGTTTATGTATCAAATTTTGCCCTAGGAAAAGGAGCAGAAAGGCCATGCTATCACATTCTTCCACTACAGGTATTACAGAGAAATGGCTTGAACGAAGGACTTGACCCATATGCATTTTTCCCAAGCCAGCTCTCACTCTGTATTACTGGGGTTCCTCAGATTTTCTCAAAGCTAGTAAGTTGGGGGTGCTTGGGTAGACCTGATGTTCTCCAGACCCTCTGAATTGCTATTCCTTCTTTTACAGCAGGGAGAAGAGACTAGCGGCTCTGTTCCAGCAAGGTCACTGTCTCTCCCTGCTGTGGCAGCTCTACAGCCTGGATGTTGCCAGAACCAGCAAGAAGTTCTCCCGTTTGGCAGCCCTCATGCAGGTGAACTGTGCAGAGGAGTCTCAAGATGAATCTCAGGTATACTTTAATAGTTTTCTTTCCTGCCTTTGCAGACTATCCCCATCCTTCTCTGCACTAGAGAGAAAACAGGTATTGAATAATGACTGAGAATTCATGCTATAGATAGTTTTGTTTGGATTAGCGCTGTCATGGTTTGGTCAATTCTTCTTTGAGTATTCTGTCCATATGATGTATTCACAGTGGGGATAATTAAAAATCATACCTTTTAATGCAGAGGTCAAGTGCAAGGATTCTTGTGCACATTAATGACAGTACTACAGAAACAGGACTTGGGTACTAATTTAACTACTGTAAGTAATGGAAATATACAGGTTTGACTGGGTACATATATAGTACTGGTTTGCTGAGGATGAAGCTACTGCACTATTAGTTGATGCCTGATTTTCCCATGATCTTACATTCTAACATCAATCTACTGCCATATATTTATTACTTATTTTACAAAGGCTTACTTTATTTTCTACAAAGCATTTTAAATAAAAAATATAGTATAAAGAAAAATAATAAAAAAGCAATGTAATAAAAAGCAGGCACAGTAGAATTAAATTCTCACTTCACAACTTTAGAAAAAAGACAGTAATGTTGATATCATCCAAATGTATATTGGAAGGAAATGCCACAGTTATTTCCCCTAATGTTCAAGCTTTGTTGGCTCTGTCATCTGAATCTATTATACAGGAAGAAAGACATTGAGACCATTGACACAATCTCACTTTGTATGTGGGTTCTTGTGGGGATAGTGGGGTTTTTAAGTGTAATGACAGTACCCAGTGCTGGGTCTGGAAGCATTGGGTTTCACCTGGTGGACCTCACCTGGGGGACTGGCACAAAACAGATTGTAAACATACAAAAGAGAACTCTGCACCAGCTGAAGTTTCCAGGTCATTCTTACTGAGAGTCTTGCTGATGATTTAGTCTGAAAGGAGAGAATCTTGGGTCATTCCTGCAACTGTAGATTAAAAAGGCATTTTTAGGAATATGTTTTCCAAAAGCAAGTACACAGTCTCCATCAACCACAGATAGGTTTTGCTCATTTAAAGCCTAGGCCTTTTCTTTCCTATACAGTGGTACCTCTAGTTACGAACTTAATCCGTTCCGTGACTCTGGTTGCAACTCGAGTTGGTTGCAACTCGAGGTAAATTTTCCCATAAGGTTCAATGTAAATATGGTTAATCTGTTCCGCCCTCCGAATTTGGTTGCACCACGAGGCAAATTTCCCCATAAGGTTCAATGTAAATACGGCTAATCCGCCCTCCGAATTTGGTCACACCCCGAGGTAAATTTCCCCCATAAGCTTCAATGTAAATACAGCTAAACAGTTCTGAAACATATACATTTTATTTTTAAACCTCAAAAACCTTCCAAACGCCACAAAAACCTTCCAAACGCCACAAAAACCTTCCAAACGCCACAAAACACACCACAAGCCTCACTGAACGTCTCCTTGCCACCGTGATCTCGCCCACAGGAAGCCGCGACCGCATGGCAGCACGGAAAATGGCCACGGATCCGGTTCATAACTTGAGGTGGAGTTCGCAAATAGAAGTAAATTTTTGGGGTCGGAGCTGGTTGTTTCTTGAAAAATTCGTAAGGGGCGTTCGTAACTCAAGGTACCACTGTACTGCATCACCTTTATCTTGCAGGCATTCTTTGTCAATCTGCTTTTTCTTGTTCACCTTGCCAGCACCTTTAGACACTGACTTGAAACTCTTCTGGATCCTTAATTAATGTTGTTTAAGTCTGAGGTTCATCAGCATTTGGAAAGCCATAACCCTAAAATTACAGATTGTCAATGTTTCATGTAAATACAGAAAAACTTTACTGATTACCCTGGTCTTTCTGAAACTTCTCACAATAATTCCTAGGGAATAGGCAGGTCTTTTAAATTATCATGCTCTCAAATCCGTCAGATAGAAAAGAGTGACACCACTGCGTTGCAGTGCTTTTCTTGAAATTTCAGCCATTTGTTTGAGGCAACTTAACAAGATACCAGAATTCACAGAAACAAAAATCACTGAGAAATCCAGCAAATTCATGTGTACGTTATTCTCCTTTTTAATATCAAAGATCATCTTCCAGAACTATTTACTACAATTTTGGTTTTCAAATTAGGGTGGGTGCCAAATTGAAAAAGTTCAAGGAAAGATTAAGATAGATTCTGCAAGTTTCTGACTAAACCAATAGTAGATTCTTGTTTGTGTCCTTGTTTACAATATCATAGATAATCTCCTCCTACATGGATTTCTCCCTCTGCTGTCAAATGATGGGTTGTCAACATGAATGGATGAAATATGAGTTAATGGCCATCAAACGTAGTTCTCATCTTCAAGTTGTTGGAGAAGGGTTACTGACAATTGCTAAGCTGGCATTATCACTGGCTTACATGAAGATTTGCTTGGGGAACATGCCCTTAGCCATCCAACTGGGTAAGTTATCTTGACAACTACAGTGGTACCTTGGGATACGAACTTAATCCGTTCCGTGACTCTGGGCGTATCCCGAGTTGGTCGTAACCCGACGCAAATTTCCCCATAGGGTTCAATGTAAATCCGGTTAATCCGTTCCGCCCTCCGAATTTGGTCGCACCCCGAAGCAAATTTTCCCATAAGGTTCAATGTAATTACCGTTAATCCGTTCTGGCGTCCGCGGACCACGCGTTAGGGGCGGGAAAACGGCCGGGCGCGGTGTGGCGGGAAAACAGCCGGGTGCGGCATGGCGGGAAAACGGCCGCGGACCACGTGTCAGGGGCGGGAAAATGGCCGCGGACCACGTGTCAGGGCGGAAAAATGGCCGTACCCCGAGGCGGAGTTCGCACTTCGAGGTAAATTTTTGCGGCCGGAGCTGGTCGTAACCCAAAAAGTTCGTTATTAGAGGCGTTCGTATCCCGAGGTACCACTGTACTAATGCAGCAGCTCTTGGGCTCAAAAGATAGGCAGATATTTTTTTGGCTGCTTTTTTTTTTTTTTAAGGTTATCGGGCACATGAACTATGTGAACAGCTGAAGAAACCTAACCTTGACTGTACTGTTCTCCATGACCTTTTCAAAGCTCTTTTTCTCAGCACCAGGTACTTGGTTGTATCTTTCTTTTTTACAAAAAAGTGGCTTTCAGAATATTTACTTTCAGTGGATCCATTCCAAATTTCATTTCATTTCATTTCATTTCATTTCATTTCATTTCATTTCTTTGCCACATTTATATAACTGCCACCAAATCTCTTTATGTGTGCCATGGAACCCTCTCTATTTTAGAAAGCTCTGGTTTTTTAAAAATAATTTTTATTGCTTTTTAATTAATAACAGAAAAGAAAAAAAGAAACACAAAACATAAAACACAAAAATAATAATACATTATCAAGAAGAAAAACATTAAAAAGTGCTATTACAAAAAAGTGACAATGCAACAAAAGAAATAAAGTTACAAATCTATATATATTTATTTAATGCAAATATTATTCAGATGCATATATATTTCCAAAACATTTATGTGACTATCTTTTTTTTTTAACCTACTGTATTTTGTATAAATGAGTCCCATATTTCATTGTACTTGTCCATACAAAGTCTATGTCTATAGGCAATCCGCTTGTAAGTGGCAAGCGCAATCAGGTCTTCAATCCATCAAATAAATGGGGCTATATGTTTATCTTTCCAATGCTGCAATATCAGTCTTTTGGCCATAGTAAGGGCATGGCGAATCCATTTACATTGTCCAGATGTCAAATTCCATGTACTAGGTATATATATACTTTGTGTGAGATGGGCAGCTATATAAATATGATAGATAGATAGATAGATAGATAGATAGATAGATAGATAGATAGATAGATAGATAGATAGATAGATAGATAGATAGAGTTCAAAAGAATATTATCCTCTGAAAATTTTAGCTTTTGTTGCACAATCATATTTATATTGTCCTTATCACATCTCCAACAAAATTTTGACAATGCTTTTCTCTACAAGCATAGTGGAGCCCAGTAAATTCTAAATATTTTTTGTTGTATAAGTCATAGTTGATACTCTTGCTATAGAAGTTAAGATACTCTCCCATTGTCTAGGCAATACAGAAGCCTCTAATTCTTTATTCCACTCATCCCTTAACATCTGCATTATTTCAGAAGATTCTGTATCATGTTCTAAGATGCCTAGTTACAGAAACATTAGCAAGACCTCTTGGATCTCATCCTTTCCCCACTTAAACTGAGAACACATTTTCAAACATTTATAACAATCTCATGTAGTTTTGTACTATATTAGGCTGGTAGTGGCTGTCAAGCAAATGTTCAAGATCACTTGTCTACTATAATTACTTAAAGTTGGATGCCATCTTTCCTCCAAAGAGCTAAAAGTAGCATCCATGACTCTTCTTCCACGTCTATCATCCCCTCAGCAATCTAGTAAGATAAATCAGTGAAGGAAAAGCTCAAGGTTACTCAGTAAACTCCTTGAGTGAGTGAAGGTTTCTCCTGAGAGCCTCAAAGTGGCTTGGATATTGATAAGCAGAGGTTAGATAACCATTTATCAGGGAAGCTTTAATTTAGTTTCCTTCTATGGATTGGGGTAGGACTTCATGGCCTAAATGTCCCCTTCCAAAGCTGTTTGATAAGATATTCTCCTTCCCCAACATACAACTAAGCATCCCTTAGTCTTCTGATGTTTGGAAATTAAGTATTCAGCTGGCAGGTGGAGCTGGAGGGAGAGAGTGAGAGAGAGATTGACTGACTAATTTTGCAGTGGGAAAGAAAAGCAAACTCTTTGCAGCAGCAGCTGCTTCTTAAGCCAAAGGATATGGCCACTGTAGCTTTTTGACAAAAATGTCAAATTCTCAGATTGTGTTCATATGACACATTTACTGGTTAACTGGTTTTAATGATACATGGAAACAGAAACAAACTATACAGACTGGGTTCACATATGCTAAATTTAAATACAATTTGGCTGGTGTGGGTCTTCCGGGCTGTGTGGCCGTGTTCTGGAAGTTTTGTTTCCTAATGTTTCGCCAGCATCTGTGACCGGCATCTTCAGAGGGCAGGAGCACAGACAGGAGCAGTTCTCCCTGTGCCCAGGGCACAGAGCACGGCCACACAGCTCGGAAGACCCACACCAGCCATCGTATTCCGGCCGTGAAAGCCTTCGACAATACATTAAATACAGTTTGCTAGTTTGTAGTTAGTGAGTTCTGTAAATACAACTTTAGTATTATTTGTCTAGCTCTGGGGCAGGCAGGACCTGGTTAAATGACCATATGCACTCTCCCCCATTTTTCTCCTTCACAATTCTTGTTGCAAAACCAAAATTGAGAATTTTTGGTGGGGAAAAGCATTTAAAAGGTGTATAAGCTTCTTTAAGTGTAGAATATGATCCCAAAAATTCACCATTGTCCAAAACACACTCATGTAATCAGAAATCAAAGGTCAAGGCCAAAATCCATGTATAAGAAATCACAGCATCCCAATTAAAACACACACACTCTTCTTTTTTTTCATAAAGCTTTTATAATGATATATAGAAAGTACAATTAAAATACAAAACAGAGAGTATAGCAAAGAAAGACAATAGAACTAAAAGAAAAAAGACAAAAACTAAAATAGTGAGGATAGAAAGATGAAACAAAAAGTGACTTCCAACTATCTCTAATACAGATATAGATACAAATTAAAAGAAAGTTAATCTTTTACCACTAATTGATCCAAATTCACATTATTACTATCAACGCAAACCATCTAATCATTAAAACCCACAATCAAAGTCTCATTTTTTCCCCACACAAGCACGTAATCTAAGAAGGGTTGCCATGAGGAGACAAATTTAGAAACAGTATTATCAACGCTGTTAACTTCACCAGTTGAGCCAAGTCCATTAGTTTAATGATCCATTCTTCCACTGTAGGTATTTGTGAATCCTTCCATCTGTGCGCATATAACAGTCTTGCAGCTGTGATCATATACAAAAGCAAAGTTCCATGTTGTTTCTCCAATCCTTTCTCCATCAAACCCAATAAAAACAGTTCTAGTTTTTTTTGAATGCTCACTTTAAGAATCTTCTGAATAGCAATACATATCTGATCCCAATTTTTTTTAGCCTTTTCATAGGTCCACCAAAGATGATAAAAAGTTCTTTCACCCTACAAACATTTCCAACAAACATTTGTTACACCAGCATACATTTTTGATGACTTATCAGGAGTTAAGTACCAACAATACATCATTTTATAAAAAAATTATTTTAAATTATAATTCAACGTAAATTTCAAACCCTTGTTCCACATATTTTCCCATTGTTCCAACATAACATTGTATCTGAAGTTTTAGCCCATTTGATCATACATTCTTTGACTTGTTCATCTTCTAGAGTCATCTGTAACAACATCTTATACATTTTAGCAATAACATGTTCATCATTTGTATAAAGTTGAACCTCAAAATAAGATGTTTCATTACCAAATCTATAATTCTTTTTGTCCAGCTTGAAATGTTCAAACAATTGCATATGAGTAAACCAATGACATATAAAACCTTCTAACTCTAACTGTTCTCTTGTTTTGAAACTTGGTTCACCCTCCTCAAAATTTAACAAGTCTTTATATTTTAACCGCTTCATTTCTCCCACATTATCTCTTCTAGTAAATGCTTCCTGAGGTGACAACCACAAAGGTATATTAGGAGACAATCTTACCTTATATTTATTCCAGATCCACACTACGGCATTCTTAATATACTGGTTTTTAAAATCCTTATTAACTTTAACTTTATCATACCACAAATAAGCATGCCACCCGAATCTTAATTCATGACCTTCAAGTTGTAATAATTTTTTATTCTCCAGGGTTATCCAGTCCTTCATCCAAAGCAAACAACAAGCATCAAAATACAATTTTAAATTAGGTAGACCCAAACCTCCTCGTTCCTTGGCATCTTGTAACAATTTATATTTAATTCTCAGTTCTTTACCTTGCCAAATGAACTTAGAGATATCTCTCTGCCACTGTTTAAATGGTAAATCTGTAGTCAAAATCAGTAGTCTGGAAAAGAAACAACATCCTAGGCAAAACATTCATTTTAATCACAGAGATTCTCCCCATGAGAGACTGTTGTAATTTTTCCCATCTTACCAAATCTTTTTTCACTTTGTTCCAAATTTTACCATAATTATTTTGGAACAACACACTATTTTTGGTTGACAAAATCACCCCCAGATATCTCACCTTTTTTTCAATCCTGAAGCCTGTCTTACTCATCAACAGATCTTGATTAGGCAGAGTCATATTTTTTATTAACATTTTTGTTTTTTGTTTATTTACTTTAAAACCTGCCAGTGAACCAAATTCCTTCCGTTTCTTCATCAGATGCTCGGCAAATTCCAGAGAATCCTGTAGTATCAAAACTAAGTCATCAGCAAAAGCCCTCAGTTTAAAAACCTCTTGTTTGATCTTTAAGCCCTTTATTTGTTCATCCCTTCTAATATCTCTATTAAAAACTTCGAGAACCAAGATAAAGAGCAAAGGCGATAAAGGGCAACCTTGTCTTGTTCCTTTTTGCATATGACATGGTTCAGTAAATTCTTCATTCACAAAAATACTAGCCTTCTGAGGCATATAAATTGACTTTATTCCCTGTATAAAATGTTCTCCAAAGTCCATGCTTTCCAAAACCTTAAACATAAACATCCAATTCAAATTGTCAAAAGCTTTCTCTGCCTATTGAAACCCATATCATATCACTTCTTCAAAAAGATTTATGTCTCTCTGAATAAAAGTAAAGTCTTTTGCCAATCCATGTTTATATCTCCATGAATCCACCAATGCCAAATTATCCATTAAATCAAAAAAAGACTTCGGTAATTTTCCTTGCTTAGTTTTAATTTGCTTTTCAGATGTCCTATCAATCAATGGTGAAGCAACTCCATTCCAATCTCCCATCAAACACCAACTTTGGTATGAGAAAGCTGACAATTCATTCAAAAGCTGAATAAAAAATTTGCTCATATCGTTCGGAGCATATATTCCCACAACAATCATTTAAGTCCATATATCTCCACTTCAACTGCTACCATGGTCATCTATTAACAACAAATGTGGTTTCAAGTAATTTTTAACATATAATACAAGTCCATTTATCTTCTTTGAATTAGCTGAAACAAATTCTTGTCCCAAATTCTTATTTATCAAATACTTTATATCTTTCCTCATTATATGTGTTTCTTGTAAGCAAATTACATCATATTTCAATTTGTTCAAATAGTGAAAAACTTTTTTTCTTTTCTGTGGAGCATTTGCCCCATTTATGTTCCATGTAAGACACTTCAAAGCCATCTTTATGCAGATGATTCATCACAGTCTTTGGAAATGACAGCCGTCTCTTCCCCATATGTAGAAACATCCATTTGCTTAATTCCAGATGTGTCCTGTTCCAAGTAAGTTCCAAATCTAGCTAAAAATTCCTTAGCCTTAGGGATCAAAGTTAATTTAAATCTTTGTTGATGATAGGAGAAACTTGTCCCTTCCAGTTTTTCCCAACAAAAGAGAATTTTATTCTTTTTCAAAACATTTGTCAAGAAGGCATATTCTTTTCTCTTCATTAAAATCCTTGGTATTTCTTTAAGGACCATTATATCCACATTTTCGATATTAAGTTTAGAATCAAAATGCACTTGCAAGATCAAATCCCTTGTTTTTCTCCTAGAAAAATGTACCAACATATCTCTTGGCTTGCCACATGCAACTGCATATTTAGAATTTATACAGAAACTTTTTTCTATCTCATCTGATTTTATCTTCTTCCCAATCAAAAAGCACCTGTAATCATGTTTGTTAAATTTTCTTCTTTAGCTTCAGGGATTCCCCTGAGCCTTAAACAAAACTCTATCTCTCAACTCCAATAATGCAATTTTATCCAGCTCTTTCTCCCTTTCACCTTCCAGCAAATCAACTCTATCATTAACATTTTTAATCCCTCCTTCCAATTTCTTTTCCATTTTATCAATTTTTTGATCAAGCCTTTTTTCCAGTTCAGCAAACCTTAAGTCAGGTGCTTAAGTAATCATTTGTGTAGTTTTTAAAGTATATCCCTCAAACATACCTTTCATCCAGTCAGATTCACCCGATCCACGCCTTGTTTGCTTTCTGATAGCCATTCTCTCTATCTTCTTCTTCTCCCCTCCCCCCCACCCTATTGCTTAATTATTTTTTTTTTTTAAAGCTATTTCTTACTTTCAGTATTCCAGTAGTCCAAATTTAATGCTTTGGCTCCCTCTTGTGGCCCAAAGTAATATTCCCCAAAGTCAAATGTAACCAGATAGCCACAACTAATGACAAAGCGGGGGGGGGGGGGTCAAGTCAACAGCCAATCACAGCTTGAGAAAATCGCCAGACCAAAACTCTCCCACAGCATCTAAAAATAGATCGTTCTCAACTCCACGAGAAGCCACTTCTATAAAAATCTACCTTTTTAAAAGCAAAGGTAAGGTATAGATAAAAATAGTATCCTAAAAGTATAGAAAACTTCCTGCAAAACATTGAAACTCCCAGATTGCATGCTCGTATTTCAATCCTTCCAATCCAATAAGACGCACTTTAGAAGTCCCCAAAAATAATGAAAAGCCAACCAAGGGAAGAAATATTTCTGTAGTGGGGATAGCCTCTTTAAATTTTTTAAATAATGTACAACAAAGGTGATTTTAGAAGTGGGGTGGCTGGAAGTAATGTCCCTTTAAGGAGGCTTTAGACTCGGCTTCCTCAAGCTGTTCCGCCCGCTTCCCAGCTGATTGCTCACCATCCAGTAGCCATCCAGGATCCTTCCGTGAGTTGCAGCCGATCAAAGACACGAGGTGCAATTCGATAGATTCTCCTTGCCCGGAGAATGCTTCGTGTCTCGGAAAGTCCTGAGACACTCAAATTACCGCGCTAAAATCCCGGCTTCAGCCAGAACTTCGGGGGAAACTAACCTTCTACCATTGCTCCTCCACTGGAAGTCCCACAGACACACACACTTCTGATGTGGCCTTGAAATGTTGTCTACTCTGGTCCCAGTAAATGCAGCATTTCACCCATCTCCCACTGGATAAATCTCCCAAGAAATGCTAGGTTCTCTGCAAATCACTTGACAGACAACAAGATATAGTTTTTACTTGATTAGCACAATAGAAGTAGCAGTATACTTAGTAAAATAACGAACAAGTATGCCTAAATAAAAGTTACATGGAAAGCAGAAGCCCTAGAAAATCTAAATTACTAAAAAGAGTTTCCTATTTCAGATGGGTTAGTCAGAGTTGATCCTACAAAGTAACTCCTCTTTCTTTAGATAATTACAGTTATAAACTGGCCAATGTATTCTTTCTTTCTTTCTGTAATACTGAAATTCAGATATGAGGGCTAGTATTTCTATTTTGCAGGATAAGAGAATAAAAAGCCAGAAAAAAATAGTTTGCAGTCTCAAAGCTGAACAGAAATCTGAATGATAGTCCTCTGCAAGTTCAGCAGAGTGCCCAGTGGACTGGCAAACACGCTTTTTAATTCTGCTTTCTTAATTATGATGATGTCACCATGTACAGCACATCGGTTCCAGCTTTCTGCTTCTTCAGTCCCTGTTCCTCAGTTCCACCCCTCTTCCAGCCACCATCACCACAACTCCTCTTTTCCTTCTCCTTCCTTTTCCCTAGCTTCAAAAACTAGAAAAAGAATAATGGTTGTCACGAGATAAGGAAAAGCAAGGGTTTAAATCTAAACTGATGTCAAAGTAGATTAACTGCCAAGTGGAAAAGTTTGTCTGTGGGTTATGAGAGAGCCTCTATTGCAACCTTTCTTCAAATATTTTCCCCACTCTGCAGTGAAACTTTAAAATAGTTTTGATTGACATCAGTGGAAGCTGTTTTAAAGCTTCACTATAGTGAAAGGGAGTGTTTTTGAGAGGTTAGTCACTGCTGGAAGAGTGACGTGTGTGTTTTTAGTGTGATTCCACGCATGCACAAACAAAGCACACACTACATGGATGCGCTTTGCCCACTTTGGGCTTTAACTCCATCCCCTCCTGGTATGTAACACCAACATACTTGTCCAAACCAAGTCAGTCCTCAAGATGAAATAGATTTCTTATGTTGCTGTAAATGGTGGATAACATACATAAAATATTTAAACACCCCTATAAACGTGTATAATGTAAACTACCTAAGTCTTACATACATTAGAGAATGTTTTTACATACACACATTACATACATAGGGAGAGAAAGAAAAATAAGCTCGGTATGTGAATGAACAATGTGGCCAATATATTTTATTTATTTATTTGGCAGATTTATATAGCCATCCATCTCATGTGTTTTGTTTTGATTCTCAGCACAAACCACTTTGGCAACAACAGTTAACAATAAATGGTTAGAAGATCCATGTTTCTATATAATACTTACACTGCTGTCGTCCTCAGGCACACACGCAATCATCAGGTTTTCACAACAAACCAAGAGAGCCCTTTTAGGAACCAACTTCTTGCAACTAACTAGAGATGTTTCCCCCTGCTTCTTAGGTATCAGGATTCTGTGCAAGTGTTAAGTTGGCTAGAAGAACTCGCCATTCGAGATGACAATGTCATTGGGCAGTCCCTCTTCATTTCGGCCTGTCTGAACGTTATACTTTACGCTGGTAAGTACAGAGTCCTTTATACAACATCTAAAATGCATGTTTGAAGTAGGGAAAACAAATTAAAAACAATTATATCCACCTTTCAACAAAATGTTCTCAGGGCAGTGTGCCTGTACAATAATTAAAAGGCAAACAATAAAATAAAAATGATAAAAGAGTATCATCAAGTTGTACAATGAATTGGAGGAATGGGACATGATCAGTTGTAATAAAAGGGCATTGTTTAAAAAGAAATTATCTGTGGAAAGACCAATTACGTTAAATCATATCTTACAGAATGAGTATTAAACACTACTGATTTCAGTGGACTTACTCAAAGGAAAAATGCAGATTGAGCCTGTGTCTCAAAGCACATTGCTCCAGGAATCAGAACTGAGGAGATTCCATGAAGTGGGCTACTTCATGGGATCCCAACAATCACTGTTTGGAGGCTGTGTTTGAGCTCTATAAATCTGCTCTAATCTCTGCACTTTCTTACTACAGAGTTCTGAAACATTCAAAGTCTACAAACCCTCTTATACCATCATTAAGTTTAAATTAAATGTAATTTATGTTATTAAATAACCCACTTGTTTGGTTACACTACATACATGCCTTAGAAGGTAAGTCACTATCAATATTAACATTAACGTATAATCAGAGAAAACAATCTGTTATAGAAATGAACTGCCTTTTCTGGATCCAAATGGTAATTTATTATCCTTGACAACCACTTGCTAACATAACATAAGCCAGTTCTACCTTACAGCCAGTAATGTGACCAAGTCCTAGTCATGTCCGTATAGTCACCAGGAGTTGAGATTGACTTGAAGAAAGCTTTACTTCTTAGTTTATTTATTTATAAATTTATATATAAATAAATAAGTTTGAGAAATATAATTTCAGGTGAGATACCACAGAAAGGTTTATTAGTAAAGTTACATATTATTTCAATATCAAGGACTTCGTGTAAATATTGAAAGGCCAAAAAAGAGTTCACTTTGAGATTAACAAATTAGCCAAGATAATTGCCTGTATTGATTACCATCAGGAATATTTTGAAAATAAAAGGACACCAGCATGAGATACCAGTCAGTCATCCCAGGAGAACCTCTATCTTTTGATGCATGGCAAGTTAGGGTCTCTCACAGTATTTCCTTGCTGGGCATGGCTTGAGCCAGGAGCAGGAAGGAGGGCAAAAAGGCCTAAGTGCCAGAGAAGAAAAGGTTTATTAATCAGACGCAACATATTTTTGACAGAAACATTTTTCAAGGGCAAATCTTGAAAACCTTGTCAGGCCTCATTAATAAGGATTTTCTTCAGTGGAACTTAGGATTTTTAGCCCTTCCTCTTTTTCCTCTCTGACTTCTAGTGCATGGCCTCCTTTTGTTGTTTTACTAGGGGCATACCAAGGAATAGTTTTATTAGGGACAGCTTTAACCTGATCAAGGTTAAGGATGCTCAGGTTAGCAAAAGGGCTATAAAATAAGGAATGAAGCAAGATAATTTTTTAGCCAGGCTTAGGCTCCAATGGTGCAGCTTTATATATTTAATTATTGTTAAAACTTTTCTGGCCTATTATCAGGAACCTGATCCTAAATATACTTCTTCCTCTATGTGCTCAGAGACATTAAGCATACTGCCAAATGGGCATTGTGGAACTGCTGATATTTCCTATGCATACAGTATTGTTAGATTCCATGGACAGCAATCAGTGAGTTGCATTGAGTCTTTTTTTGAATGAGACAACTGTTAACAATGTTGACGTATATTATCCACTATGTGCTGTTGAACATTTGGAGATCTCAAACTTTGACTGTAATCATAGCCAGAGATGCCTGCTTAATGATACTTTAATTTTTTGCAGGATTTTCTTTTAAGCCATTTCAGTACTGCCAGGATTTTATTCTCGCTAATGAAACAAACTGCATCCTTATGTCTCAAAACAACATCATGTTGGGCCTGTATTCTTCTCTGGCAATTTGGTAACTTTAATTTTCTGTAGTGCTATTATATGGCATGATAGTCTTCCCTTTTTTTGCTGTAAGATATGTAAGTTGATCCATGTCTTGCTGGAACTCAGTCTTGCTGTTGGATGCTGTAGTATGTAGTATCTATGGATATGTGTATCTGAGTCTGCCTCTGACCTGAGCAATGATTAGTGAAACAGATTTTACCACTATAACAGAAACTGAGTTTTCTATCAAAGAGTCATAAGGGCAGACGTAGAGAGGAAATGGTTAACTCTCTGCCTACACCCTACTTGCCGTTTTGTGGTCTATAAGTCATGAAGTGCCGAGGAATCAAATATGCACTTCCAACCTCCTAGCCACAGTGGGACATAGAGCTAATAAGTTCTTGTCATCTGATAGTAACTTATGTAATTGAATTTAAATACTGTAAATGCATGACTGAGCCAGCTGGAACTTTTTATACTGAATGGCCAAAAAAAAAAAAAAAAAAAGGAAAGAACTGTAATGGATTTCCAGGGACTAGTGTTACCAATGTATAGTGTAGTTCTAACTCTCAATCTTATAAATCACATTCCTATCAACTTCCAACGTCCATTTCTCTTTTTCCAACATTACCTTGTTTTTGAGAAATAAGTATATTTCTAAACTGCCTTAAAATATGAAAGAGTGTACAATAAAAAAATACTATACACTTTTGGCCTTAATGTTTTTTCATGCTGAGAACTCAGTTTCTATATATCTAGCTAGAGAAGGGCTGAGTCTCCTCCCATCTAACATGTGAGTTTATCATTTAGGTTTGCGAGACTTCAACACTGGGATAAATTCATAGTACCATTTGAAAAAGCAAGGCGGTTAGTGAGGAGAACATCTGCTTCTCTCTGTGCTAACCATGGATTCTGCAAGTTGGTGGAGTGTGAGTCTCTGTTGTTAAGAAAATATATTGAAGAGAGGCCTGACAAAGTCCGTGAGATGCGTAACAGGATAACAAAGGTGAGGGACTCAGAGATAAGTATACAGAAATGTATTTACTTATTTAACAATTTCTTGCAAGCACAAACAGTGGACTGTCAAATCAGCCCTCTGGATGTTTTCATAATCAGTTTCTAATCAACAGTGAATGGGCACGGGACTGCTGACTAAGATTTTGCCCAGAACCTTCTTTTTGTTTTACTTTAACAGCTATTAAATAATAAGCATTATTATTTTAATAACAACAACTTCGGCTTGTTTCCACTTTCCAATGCTGCTTCTAAAACCCAGAAAATTGGACTTTAAGGTACACATTTTATAATCCTTACCATGTAAGCTGTAAAAACTTTTTTAACCTTTAAAGCTACAGTGGTTCTGTATACGGAAGGGTTTGGGATGGACTGTCATCCTGCTGACTTATTTAGTTAGTTCTTCTATTTTTATAGTGCTAGAATCCAAATTATGATAATATGTAGAATATTCCTCAGGGATATCTCAATCAAAAGATTGGGAAAGCTCTTCCTATTGAATATCTGCAGGAATAAACACTTTCTAACTTAAAGGTAACTCAATAGACTAAAGTGAACTGGGTACAAGGATCTTGACTTGTTTTCTGAATGGCTACTGATAATAAACTTCTCTTTGCTGTCTGTACCTTCTGTCTTTCATTTCTTTCTGACTTAGCTGTCCAGAATTTTTCTACATCTGAAGTATAACTTCATAATTCTCAGCCATCATTATCTACAGTATTGTTGCTGTGATTTATTCAGTAAATTATGATCAACCAAACAATAGTTTAAGGTGTTGTGCAAGTTAAATGAGACTTCCAATGCATGGTCTTCCAGATGTTCTGAATTCCAGCCCCCAGCAGCCTCAGTCACAATGGCCAACGGTGAATAATGCTGGGTAATGTAGTTCACATATCTATGAACTACAGATCTCTGGAGAGCCACAGACATTGCATTTTCACTCCAAGGCCACAGAATAACTCAGGGTTCATCCTCACATCCCTTTAACCATGGCACGAAGATGCCCTGCAAATCATTTTTAAATAACATCCTCATTACATTATCTTTATCTCATCCCCAGCCCAAAGTAGAGGCAGCTTAAAGTCATATCTAGATGTTCCACTTTTTAAAACAGTGTTTTGCCTTTTTCTCAACACATTTTTTTCTGTGGACATGATCTAGGACACTTGACAATATGGTTGATTATTCTGTCAAGGACCAAGATCTGCCCAATTCCTATTTATTTATTTAAAAGATTTGTATGTCCGCCTATCTAAAAAAACAATTCTGGGCAGCTCACAACAATAATAAAACCCAGAACTATAACAATCATAAATCAGAAAACCAGAACAAGACCTGGTGCCTTAATCATCCCCTTGGGATGTCCCACAACTAACTCCAGACATCCTCACTCCACCCCAGTGCCAGGGTAAAAAGCCAGGCCTTGATGGTTCTCTGAAACACTAAGAAGGTAGGGGCAGCCATGGGAAAGGCATGCTTCCAAGGTCCCACTAGATGGCAAGATTTCAGGGAAGGGATCTGGAGCGTGCCTACCCTATCTAATCTGGTAGGACAGGCAGATGCTCTCAAGGAGATGCTGTCCCACAAATAACCTGATCCTGTGCCATGTAGGACTTTAAAGCTGATAACCAGCACCTTGAATTGCACCTGGAAGGAAACTGGGAGTCAGTGCAGCTTGTGCAACAAAGGTGTAAAGTGGGCGAACCTAGAAACACCCGATACAGTTATAGCTTAGAGTGGTCTTCAAGGGGAGGCCCATGTAAAACGCATTCCAGTACAGGTAATCCTTGTATAACAACCACAGTTGGGACCGACAACTCAGTCATTAAGTGAAGTGGTTGCTAAGTGAAACCATGACTATGCTTATGATTTTATTTCAGCTTTCCTTTGCTTTACAGACCTGTGAAGGTTGTAAATGCAAGGATTGGTCCTAAAGTTACTTTTTCATCACCATAATAACTGTGAATGGTCGCTAAACGAGGCAGTTGCTAAATGAGACCTACCTGTAATCCAAACAGGAAGTGACTAAGTTGTGAGTGACCGTGAGTAAGGCCTCCCAGTCTAAGAAAGGGCACAATTGGTGCACAAGAGGAATCTGCAAAGGTCTCCCTCGCTGAGCAGGAACCATGAGTCCAGGAGAACCCGCAAATTATGCACCAGCTCAGTCTGGGGAAGTGCAACCCTGTCCAGAATCAAAGATGACAAATCACCAGACCCTGGGGGGCCAAAAACCCCAAACCACTCCATCTTACCAGAGTTGAGTCAAAGTTGGTTCCTTCCCATTCAAACCCTCAAAGCCTCCAGGCACTTGGTCAGCACTGCAACAGCATCACCTGCCTGGCCAGGAGTGGAGATGTATAGCTGAGTATCATCAGTGTACTAATGATATCGCACCCCATGCCATTAAGTGACCTCACACAGTGGTTTCATGTAGATGTTAAAGAGGAGAAGAGAGAGACTCAATCCCTGAACCATCCCACACTGCAGGGACCTAGGGCTTGACCTCTCCACCCCCGCACCAACACTGACTAAAACTGGCCGCAGAGAATCACCATGAAACAGTGCCTCCCACTCCCAACCCCAAAGCTGGTCCAGAAGGATACCATGGTTGATGGTATTGAAAGCCGCTGGTATTGACAGCCAGGAGACCCAAGACAGTTGCACCACCCCCATCCCAAGCCCTCCAAAGTTAATCGGCAAGCATGATCAATGCTGTCTCAGTGCTGTACCCTAGCCTGAACCCAAACTGAAAAGGGGCCTCTGAAGCTGATTGCCAACCACCCTCTCAACAACCTTCCCCAAAAAGGCAAGGTTGGAGACTGGACAAAAGTTGTCTAGCATGGCTGGGTCCAAGGATGGCCTTTTGAGAAGGGGGCACACTACTGCCTCCTTCAACAGGTGGTACCACCCCCTCCCCCAAAGAAGCATTAACCACCACTTGGACCCAGCCACATGCCACAGGCCTTAACCAACAGGAGGGGCATGGGTCCAGAACACAAGCGGCCAAGCTCACACCCACAAGGACCCTGTCCACTTCCTCAGGATCAACCACCTCAAACTCCTCCAAAATAACAGAGCTCAGACATGTCTCAGTCACTTTCAAAGGATCTGTCCAGCCAGACTCCAACTCCAAGTGAAGTCAAGTCACTTTATCTGACAGATGCTGAGAATATTCCTCACAGTGGCTCTGCAGGAGCAACCCCAGCTCCTCCTTACCCAGGAGGGACCTGGTCACCCAAAACAGGGACACTGGGCAGCTATCTGCAGTGCAATAAGAGCGGAGAAATAAGTATGCTTCGCTGCCCTTATTGTCACAAGATAAGTCCTAGTATAGGCTCTTACCTGTGCTTGGCTGACTTCATTGTCTGCTTCAGACTGCAGCAGGCATAATTGCCTCAACTCTTGCTGGGTGCTGCCCTCTGTGGCCATTTTGGCTTGGGCTGCAGGAGGGACTGGACACCTAGCTTCTGCAGAAACATGTGCTTGAGTAATTCTTGATTTACATGGGTTTAATTCTTTTAAAAGAACGCTAGGCCTGTTGTAACCTCAGAAACCAACATTTCTACAGACAAAGGTAGAGAAGAAAAGAGCAACATTTTCTATTTATTTTGTTTCTCTTCAAGACTTTTTCTTCAGAAGTTGTCTTCTTGCCTCTGGTTATACACCTGGTCCTGCTTGACATGACTATTCATTGTTTTTAATAGAATTTGGATCAGATAATGACTCAGTGTTCCACAAGCCCAGTGTACTACTCCAGGGTTTACCATCTGAAGGCCTATGTCCAGCTGATGCTTGGCAATGATGAACTCAGCCAAAGCTTTCTTGAGAAGGCATTCCAAAGTAGTGATATATATGGGAATCGTTTGGAGAGATCCTGGCTAGAGATTAGCAAGGTATTGCTTTAAAACTGATTGCAAATCAGAGGCCAATAGAACTCAGATAATGGACATTCTTGTATAAACTTATTATTTCCAGTTTTCAGAATGATAAATTTAAGAATCCAGTCCTATTTTTTTATGTTACAGTTATGATTGTTGTGTGTATATTTGTGAATAGACAAATCGATAGATTCATTAAAAAAAAAAAAAGGAAATTAGCAAAGTTTAAAACAACTGACTGGCAATCAGATTATATGTTCAACCACAGTATGTACAGCAAACTGGATATCCTAGAATAATGTGCACTACATAACATATTTGAAGGTAAACTAATCAGTGATCAGTAATCAGCCACCTGCTCCCCTCTAATCATCTTCTGATCAGTTGTCCAACTTTTCTTGTTTCCTAGGAGTGGTGGTTCACTGGAAGAAACCCCATGGAAGATTTTTGGTTAAAGACAGTTCCAGATTTCCCTGTATGGAATGTAAAAATGACAGCTCAAGAGATGGGAGCTTTTCATAAAAACATGTATTTGCTGAAGGTGCCAGAACTGGATATAAACAATCCATTCCCAGAAAGTACCATAGAAGAATAATAGCGAACTGCCCAGTTGTCAGGAAATCTCCTCTGAAACAAATTTTGGTGCATTTGTTCTCTTGTACAAGCTCCACCTTTTCCTGTGTTAAATCCAGGTTCTAGCATTTGGTTTGTCTGTTCTACTTTTTAAATTTCATATCAATAGAAGTCCTTTTATCCTTCAGCACTTTATTATTCTTTACTAGAATTATATCCCAGCTTTCAGGTTGCTCATTCTTCAAAAGCAACTCGCAAGTAATTTCAACAATGATTAACTCTTGAGACTTTTCAGTAATACTGTATGTTGAAATATTTGGACAGTAGTTACATATGGTCTAATGATTTGCATTCCATAAAAACTCCCCAATTCATATTTGTTGGTCCTTAAGCAAAACAACTAAAAAAAAAAGACTCAAATAGATATAAACAACAACTGTAAAATTTTAAAGCAAAATATAGACATCTAAGTAGTAGTTAGTAGTTGGGGAAAAAAAGAAGGGGTAGAGTGCACTGGAATGCTATTTTTACAATGATTTTTTTTTATTACACTATGTCTTCTTGCATCTCCATTTTTATATCCAATTTGTATAGTACTTCTGCAATAATAAAACTAATCAAACCATTAAAAAACTATTTCAGAAACATAGTTATGGTTGGGGGCTTGTCTGGAAAATTCTTAGCCATTCTACTCCCTTCAGTATAAATCTAGGAAAACTAGAAAGAAAGTTGCTTTTGGATCTTCCTTCCCAAAGTGCAGAACACAAAATTTAACAAACGTTGTTAATCTTGAAATATTAAGGGCAGCTATGTAACTGTGCAATCTTACATATGTGGAAGGTTTATGAGTAACTACCTTATTAAACATCTACAGCCAAATCTCGAGATGTTAAAAAAAAGTGTATGGGGGAAGGGAAATGAATAGAACGCACAAGGGAAAATAATAACCACATAACATTTATAAATAAAAGAAATACAGTCAGCTAAATTGTTAATTACTGTATATCCTTGAAAAAGATATTGGATTTCACATGTTCAGTTCACTTCAGAGAGGATGGTTAGCCTCCTGCTTGGAGAGAGAGAGAGAGAGAGAGAGGCAGATGATAGATGGATCTTCATTCTTTTTATTTTTGAACATTTATTCTCACTTTTATAGAACTGAGGGACAAATATAAGCCAACTTCCTTGGAGAGACTGCTGCTTTGTATAATCAAGGACAATGCTCCATCCCTGATGTCCTGAGTCTTGCCAAGAAATTAGGAATTGTCTGGTGGTTAAATCCACCTTCCGTTTAACTATCCTTGGTGGACCAACTAAGTAGCAACCTAGTTTTCATAGTATAATTGTATACTATGAAATTTGTATAAATGGGATAATATGGGAGAAACCTTTGAGTGAAAAGTGTTGAATTCCATCTATTTAGCTCAGCATGGTTTAAATGTATTTGGTGGCCCTCTTGAATCATACCAAAGATTAAGGGGTTGGCACAAACTTGCTTGTTGAGCCCTTCCTATGAAAACTGCAGCCTTTGCAGACGATTCTTGGGTAAGGAATCCTATTCTGAATCCTATTCAGAAAGAAAAATGGAGAGTTTACCGAATTAATCTCTTAAGTTCTAATTTTATAAAACAGGAAAAAAATGTGGCTTGAAATATCTGTCAGAAAGACAACTGTGTAAAACAAGTAGTTTACTTTATGGATGGTTCCTAAAAACAATTCTTAGGTTATATGATTAACATTTTCTATGTTCAAACCTTGTGTTGAAAGGACTTAACAGACAGAATTGATTTAATTTCCCCCTAATTTAAACTCTATCCTCTGAAAGTAATTAACTCAGTAAGTGTATGTTAGCAGCTTCATGTCAAGCTATAGGGAAGTATCGAGGCATCCTCAGGTCTCTGTTCTAGGACCTGTGCTATTCAACCTATTTATAGATGGCATGTATGAGGGGTTATAAAATATGGTTACCATATATGCAGATGGTACAGGGTTGAGAGAATAGCAAGCATTTTATTTATTTCTTAATTTATTATTCACATTTTTTTAGCCACCCATCTCATATATATGACTCTGGGTGGCTTACAAACAATTAAAACAAATATAAAAACAAAAAAGAATACAATTTAAAGAAACAAAAAAAATATAAAAGCATATAAAAACATCATAAAAATTCATAAACTTCATAGCCAAGGTAACCACATCTAACAATAACATTCAATACAACCACTCTGCTGGCTCTGCCACATTCCATGGTCCCTATGCCCATTGGCAAAACCAAGTTTTCAGGGTCTTTCAACAGGCCAGCAGGATGGGGGCCAATCTGACCTCCAGGGGGATGATGTGTCACAGAGTGGGCATCATGGCAGAAAAGGCTCTCCTACTAGGCCCCGTCAGATGACACTCTTTAGCTGACAGGACCTAAAGCATGCATTTCCTGCCAGATCTGATGGGATGGGTAGATGTAATTGGGGAGAGTAACCTGGTCCCATGCCATGTAGGACTTTATAGGTCATTACCCTTAAGGCTCAATTTAGAGGACACTATCAAGATTCAGGATATTTAGAGGCAGGAACCATCAAGATGACTTTCAACATATTTGGGTAGGGAAATTAAAGACATGACTACAGAATGTTAGGGAACCACATTGAGTAGCAGTATGTTAAAAAGCATCTGGGAATCTTGGTGAAGTACAAGTTGAACAGGAGTCAACAGTATCATGCAACTTTAAAGAAATATAAAACAGTAACAATGAAAACATTCAATTCTAGGCTGCATTAACAGAAGTATGATTATTAATAATAATAATAATTATTATTATTAATTAAACTTGTATGCCACCTGACCTCAATGACTCTGGGCAGCTCACAACAATCAAAGAAATTACAATAAAATCAATAAAAGATAAAGATAAAAGATGGCAAGCACAATGAAGCAAGGGGTCTCATTCTCCCTCGTTAAAGGCCTGGATGAAGAGCCAGGTCTTCATGGCTTTTCTAAACAACAGCAGAGTGGAGGCCATGTGGATCTCAGGGTGAACCTCATTCCAGAGGGAGGCGCTGCTACAGAGAAAGGGTCCATCGTCCCAATACATGACACTGTTTAATCAAAGGAACCCGGAATGCACCAACCCTGCAGGATCTAATTGGCTGGGCAGATGTTATAGGAGACAAGCAGCCTCTCAAATAACCAGGCCCTATGCCATGTAGGCTTTTATAGGTAACAACCAGCACCTTGAATTGCACCTGGAAGCAAACCGGCAACCACTGCAGCTTGCAAAGCAGAGGTGTTACATGGGTGTACCAAAGCATGACCATTACTGCTTGCGCCGCTACATTCTGGACAAGTTGAAGCTTCTGGGTAGTCTTCAAGGGCAGCTGCAAGTCCAGGAAGACTCCCAGATTGTGTACCAACCTTGAAGGGGAAGTGCTACCCCATCCAAGGACAAAGATGGAATATCCCCAGATCTGGGTGGCCCAAACACCCACAGCTACTCGGTCTTGGAAGAATTGAATCAGATATGGTTCCTCCCTATCCAAACTCACACAGCCTCCAGGCACTGGGACAGAACCTTGATCGTGGCTGGCCCGGGGTTGAAAGTTACAATTAGGTATCATCTGCATAGTGATGATACTGAACCCCAAACCAGTGGATGACTTACCCAGCAGTTTCATGTTGATGTTGAGAAGAAGGGAAAAGAGAGCAGAACCCTGTGGCACCCCACACAGGAGGGGGCTAGGAGTGATCTCTCTCCCACAGCCAACAGCAACTGGAAGTGGCCCAGGAGAAAGGAAGAGAACCACCATAAAACAGTGCCCCCATCCTCAGAGCTGGCTCAGAAGGATACTGTGGTCATGGTATCAAAAGCCACTGAGAGATCAAGGAGCACAAGGATGGATACACCACCACCATCCTGGCTCTGCCACATGTTATCAACAACTGCATCCAAGGCTTTCTTAGTACTAAATCCTGGCCTGATGATTGATATTTATAAATCATAATGTATAGTTTCCAAGCCAATGCTATTTTTATTCCTTTTTCTTTCCAGGTTCCATACCTTTATGTTTTTGTAGCAGGAAAACTTTAAAATAAAATTTAAGTTAAAAAAATTAAAATTAAGGGCTCATCCTGCCAACTGCAGCATGAAGATCCCTTTCTAATTTTTTAAAGAGGTGGCCTGATAATGAAGCAGTGATGAGCTTTTGGGCTGAGTGGCTGTGGTCTAGTTGTATTTTGTTCCACCATTTTGTCAACAGCTGTGGCTGGCATCTTCAGAGGAAGAGTGAGCTACTTTGTGGTGTACCTCTTGGCAGCTCACAGCCAACTGAAATGGGCTGAATGGGCTCTGGGCGATTGAATGATGTTTTGCATCATCTTTGTTGGCTTGTAAATTGTTTTGGGTTGTGTTTCTCTAATAGTTTACCAATATAGTCTGTCACTTTCTCAATATAGGGGAGAAACAGCTTTCCTGTTAGAGGTGGTTTGTCTTTGGATGTGTCTTTATTGCTGTTGGATTGCATTGCCTGCCTGATCTCACCGGTAGAACACTCATTAGCTTGCAGAGCAGTATTAAGATGCCTCAACTCATCTGCTAATTTTTTGGGCTCACAGATGCATCTGACATGGTCACTAAGAATTTTGATGATGTTTCTCTGGCGGGGATGAAAGTTATGTGGGGATGGTGGGGATGAAAGTTATGCCACTGTACACATCCTTGAGAAGCTACATCACTAAGCCAGTAATTCAAACACAGAACTGACCATGGAGCACTGACCTGGCTACAAGAAGCCCAACATAAAAAAAGTTTGTGCGCTGCAAGTGTGTGAATTTAAGACTGAATATATTCAAGAGAAGACAAACATAGTGGTGGTTTTCCATTGTCCCTTTGAAGAGGCAAATCTAGTGTCTATGTCATATGTATATACAGTATGTTTTCTTATTTGCACGTTCTGTATATAACAAGTTAAGAGTCAAATCTCAGCATCTGTCTTTCTTGCAGGCATTCCTGGAAGTTATAGGGTAGTCTTAACCCATCGCTGACCCTCTAGTCTCCTTTTAAAAGGACAGTTGTGAATATCAGTCTGCATTCACAATACTGCAGACTGTCAGCCTTATGCCAGAAAATCAATCAATCAATCAATCAATCAATCAATCAATCAATCAAATTCACTCAAAATGGAGCATGTCTTGGGATCATGGCAGATAACATGAGCAACTCCTCTCTTTGCTTGCAAAAGGACATTTTCTAAAATTTTGGCATAAGGCTTCTGTACTGTTTTGTACTGTTAATGCCTTTTAAATAAAAGCTGAACTGGAGAAGGGAACAGAAGAAGAAGCCGGGAACTAGAGCTGGGAGAAGCGCTGGACTAAGATAATTACCAACAACCTCCAATTAAAATTTGGACTTGCCAGGAATCTGGAGAATGTCAAGGTAATTGAGACAAATGGAACAACTGTTTCATTGGAATTTTAATACTGTTATTTTACTAAAAGTCTAGCCATAAACCTATGTGACATTCTTGAATGTTCAAAGTTCTATTTTTTTTTATAATGTATGAAACTGGGTGCTTAAAACTCAGCCTGAATTCCTACTTCAGGCTTCCAGAATTCTTTTCTCTGTAGAAATCTTTTAATCTGTAGTACTGATTTCAAACTATCCATCCTTACAGAGAATCTAGTGCAGACTAGATCTAGGGCTCTATTTGTAGCAGACTAGCACCATCCTGTGGCCTCTTCCAGCGTTGCATTTACTTTTGCATTTTAGTTATTTAAAGTTTAAGAGGATTTTATCCAGCTGATCTTGCTTTTCTTTCCCACCAAACTTTGGTTTCATTAATCTCTTATGAGATTGGCCTATCCCCCAATGAGGGAAAGATAGGCTGAAAGCTCTGGTGATGTGCCTGTATACTATGAGATAAAGGGGCTAATATTATTAAAACTATTATTTTTATTTATCCCTTGTTAATCTCCTGAAAGGTGACACAGGCTGTGAGAGCCCTAGCTCCTTCACACCATTGAATTAAGTGGAAAACACCAGTAGAGGTAGATTAAGTGGTGGCACTGGGAGGTAACAAGCTGCTAACGCAAAGCAGGAAGCAGCGCCAGGGTGTGAAGACACAGAAGATTTCTGGGAGGGGAGATTGGAGACCCGCAGCTCTCTAACTTCGGAGCTCAGCAACTGCCTACAGGAAGTTACTGTGCCAATTTTTCTAGCTCCATATAAGATTTTAATTGGATGGGATGGAGGTCATCTATGCCAGCCTTGCTCCGCTCTTCAAGAAAAGCAGTCGGTATATATTAAGAAAAGGAAGAGCCGGCAGCAGTGTCTTTCTGCTCCCCCCACATTTTCCCAGCAATACAAGCTCTTTATCTTTTAAAACCAACGGCCGAGAGCCAAGACAGACTACTACGCTACCCGCCAGCCTTTTCGCCGTGACGTAATACTACGTGCCGGACGGGGTGGAGCTCCCGCCAAATACGAACGGCTTCCTCCGTTCTGCGCGGCGGCCACGGAGGAAGCGTCGGAAGTTTCCTTCCTCCGCTGGACCGTCTTCTGCATTTCCGTGAGCGCAGCTACCTCCGGGGAAGGAAGAGCGTCTGCCGCCGCGTAAGAGCAGCTCCAACGAGGCCGTGCTTTCGGACTATGAGGAAGGGGAGGAGAACAGTTTTCGCACTCCAAATGGGCGTCCATGCCCAGAGAAGGATGGCTGGGCGTGCAATCGCCTTCCTAAACTTGCTTGGGAGCACCCGGCTGGGAAAGGGGGAGGATTAGAAGAGACTCTTGAACCTTAGTTTTTTTGGGGGGTGGGTGGGTAGCGGTTGGCATGTATTTCATTACAACTACTTGGGTAGCCCTTAATGTATTATAGTAAGTTTGGTTGTCTATATAAATAATTCTACCTGTAGGAAAATATATGGTATGAAGTGGTCTTCTCTTGACTCTGGTGACGTCAGGAGTGGCTATGTAGTTTTTAAAAACAGTACGGAAGCCAACTTTTGGAATTTTTTCAGGTTCCCAGTCTTTCTCCTAGCTTTTATATTCAGTGGATATATTTTATTGAAGTATTAACCATGTCTAACCATGCTTAATTTTTGAGCCCAGGCAAGATTGGCCAAGTAGTGATACTTTGTAAGAGTTTGTTTACATTTACACAATATTTTATTTTTTTCCAGGATGGATAATTGTACATTTCCAAGATACAGTGACAGTGACATTGCGGTACACATTCGCAACTGTTTATTGAGTGGAAATGAGGCTAAAAATTTTTCAAAAGGTGATTTATTTCCAAATGTTAAGGTAAGAGCTTTCACATTCCATTAAACTGGAGCTCAAAACTATGGTATATGTATTGCATGTAGGTTTATGTCTTTTTTCGGGGAGGGAGCCTTCAAGTCAGTTTTTGATTCCTGGTGACTGCCTGGACTAGTTCCTGCAGTTTTCTTGGCAAGGTTTTTTGGAAGTTCTAGATTCTACCTATGAGCAAAAATAGGCAAGATTGGTTGCAATAATGAAGGAATTCATTCATTCATTCATTCATTCATACATTCATTCAATTTATATCCCACCTTTCTTCCTCAAAATATATCCACTGAATATAAAAGCTAGGAGAAAGACTGGGAACCTGAAAAAAAGATGGCATTCCCTACAACAATAATCCTGTGAAGTAGATTGGACTAAAAATGACTGGCCTGAAGTCACCCAATGAGCTTCCAACATCGAGGGATGGCTTTGAACTGGGTCTTCTCAGCCCTATTTCTTACATCTTAAATACTATGCCTCCACTTGATTGGGCATGTAAAGTAATTTTCAGCCCCAAGTGAAATTATATTCCAGTCTGCTATAATTGCTTTTGTAGAATTTTATACTTATTTTGTTCTAATAGTTTAAGAATTTTTTTTCATCAGCTGCACAATTAGGCTTGAAGAAGACTTAGAAATATTTTCTGTTGCCCACAGGGTTCATTTTGTATCCAGGAATGATGGCAAAATACACTGCATTGACATAGTTTAAGTTCTTGCCTTGAATTTCTCTTGAACTTTGTGGAGTTCTCATTCTGGTAGTGTAATCAAATTGAATAGCTTCTAAGTAAAATGAAATCCATACATTGTTCATCTTGTTAAATTGTACTTCTCTTTTTAGCCTGAAGTGTTGCATATGATTTTCATGAGAGCTTTACAAAGTGTGTATGGGATCCGTATGGAACATTTTTACATGGTAAGAATACATTAGGACATGTGGGGAAATGCACTGAAACTAGAATGAGGTGGAGCCTTAGTAGTTCCCTATATTGTCTTACTTCACCTTTAAAGACAGATTTATTGTATTCATTGTTGTCTTAAGATTGATGGTACACAAAATCTTTGGTCTTTAAGCTGCTATCACAGTTTTTGTTTGTTGCAACAGACTAATAGCTCCTTATCTGGAAGTCATGGTTTTTATAGTTTGTGGAGGTGGGAAAATACATATTAATTTGAGCAGCTATGCTTCATACAGGTAGTCCCCGGGTTAAGAACACCCAGTTTACAGACGACCCATAGTTAAGAACAGAGCCTATTGTAGCAAAATTCAAGTTAAATACACAATGGTTCAAGTTAATTACACAATACTACTTATATAGTATTATACAATAATACTCTTCTGACTTACATACAAATTCGACAAGGACAGACCTTGGGAACGGAACTCATTCTTAAACTGGGGACTACCTGTATTTTATTTGGAAGCAGGGAACTGCAAGTTTTGTGTGCCGTAAGTTATCTAAGTGAAAAAATTTGGTTCCCTGATCCTTCTCTCTGCCTGATTGTCCCTTTCCCACAGTAAATGAGATAGAACTAAAGCACTGCTTCATATTATTCAACATGAATTTGTTTTGCATGCTATTCTGAAGTAGTAATAGCTTTCTGCTGGGTATAGACATTACAGGAAGCCAAAAATTTCTTAAAAGTGGATTTTAAAGCCATTGTTGCGATCTAGTTCACACATGGCACTAAACTGAAAGCAAATAAACTGAGTAGTAGCAACTACCCATTGTCTAGAACAGGGGTGTCAAACTCAATTGCACAGGGGGCCAAAATCCAAAACGCACTTTAGGTCGCGGGCCGAACAGGATAAACATTTATTGAACACACTAAAACTAAACTTTTAAAACTTTTAAAACTTAACTTTTTTTAACATAAATATGAATAAAAACAGACAGGAATATTATTCTGGAATAAATCAACTCAAACCTTAAATAACTTATGATATTTTGCTCTCTAAAATATATCCTGTCTAAATTATACAAGTTAGAAATAAAGTAAACGTTAAAAGAACAAACATTCACATTTCTTTACTCTTATGTCATTTTATATAAAAAATAAACTTAAATTTTAAATATCCCAAAAGATTTTGCTCTCCATAAAAATATATCCTGTTAAAATTATACAAATTCAAAATATGGACATGCTGCATAACAAAACCTGGAAATATAAATAAAATTTGTGCTTTTCAGCAATAACAAATCAAATCATTCAGTTGTCTGCTCTTATGTCATTTTATCAGAGCTGGACGCCTGGCATCTTTTTTTGGCAACAAGTTCGTTTATATTTGGTGTGAGGTTCTGTGTTGTGGAGATTCTCAGGATGGACTGCAGGTGCTCATCAGTGAGATGACTCCTGTGTGCTGTTTTGTTAGTCTTCATCACTGAGAAGAGCTTCTCACACAGATATGTGGTACCAAACATGCACAAGGTTCGAGCCGCATGTAGACGGAGCTGGGGCATTTCTGCGGGAATGGAGTGAATAAACTCTGCAGGCCATGCAGTGTCGTACTTTGCCTTCAGTGTACCATTACACTGCAGCTCAATCAGCTCCATCTGAATCTGCACAGGTGTGGTTTCCACATCGACGGCAAATGGGTTGCGAAGCAACTCAAAATTCTTTTTTTGTTCTTCAAAGTCACCAAAGCGCCGTGCGAACTCAGTGCGCACTGCGCTCAGTTTATCAGCAAAGTGCGTATTTGGGAACACCGTTGTGCCGACTTGGTTCAACATTACTTGGCAATGCAGGGAAAGTGGGGCAAGTTGCACTGGTGCATTTGTGTCTCCCATAAAAGCAGCTTCACTTGAAATGCCTTCACTGTGTCATACATGTCAGCGATCATGCGGTCACATCCCTGGAGCTGGAGGTTTAAGGCGTTGAGATGAGCTGTTATGTCAACCAGAAATGCCAACTTGCATTTCCACTTTTCATCCCTAAAATTAGTGGAGTCTTTTCCTTTACTGTTCATGAACTGACAGATTTCGTTGCTGAGCTCAAAAACTCTGTTGAGAACTTTTCCCCGACTTAGCCAACGCACCTCTGTATGATAAGGAATGTCAGCAAACTCTGAATCTATCTCCCGCATAAAGGACTGAAATTGCCGGTGATTTAAACCTTTAGCTCGGATAAAGTTGACGGTTTGTGTTACAGGGCTCATTACATTGTCCATCTTCAGGACTTTGCCACATAGTGCTTCCTGGTGTATGATGCAGTGATATGCCGTTAACTCACCAGTACAGTTCTCCTGCATCTTTACTCGCATCCTTCCCACTAGTCCATTTTTTTCATCACACATAGATGGTGCTCCATCAGTTGTAAGTGCAATAAGTTTGTCCCAGGGCAGTTTCATGTCGGTTATACTTTGACATACATTTTCAAAAATGTCTTTTCCAGTTGTTGTCCCGTGCATCAATTTAATGTCCATTATTTCCTCTTTAACACGCAAATTGGAGTCCACTCCACGGATGAAGATGGCCAGCTGTGCAGTATCAGTCATGTCAGTACTTTCATCCACAGCAAGAGAGTATGCGATAAAGTCTTTGCTTCTTTCACTCAACTGTGTTCTTAAATCAGTGGCCATCTCACAAACTCGATCAGCAATCGTATTTCTACTCAGGCTTACATTTGCCAGCATCTGCTTTTTGTCTGGACATAAGACGTCAAACACCTTGATCATGCAGCTCTTCAGAAATTCTCCCTCGGTAAATGGCCTGGCTGATTTGGCAATCTCCTCTGCCACGATAAAACTTGCTTTCACAGCAGCTTCACTTTGTGATTTTGCACGGGTAAAAAACGTCTGCTGAAGTGTCAGATTCTTCTTTAACTCTTCTGCTTTCTGTATCTTCTGCTCTGCATTCAGATCTTTCAGGTTATCCTGATGTTTTGTCTCATAGTGCCGTCTTAGATTAAATTCTTTAATTACAGCCACATTAGCTCCACAAATGAGAGACACGGGTTTACCGGCAATGTCAGTAAACATATACTCAGCCTCCCATCGGTTTTTAAAGGCTCTGTTTTCAGAATCAACTTTTCTCTTCGGCATCGTGAGGGCTAGCTTCACAATAACTTGCAGCATCATAAGTTAGACTTGATTAATGCGGGAAGCGTTTGGCAAGGCAGCTGAAGCGCTGCATTATGGGATCTGTAGTTTATTGTGTTACCAGCGCTTCATATCGCCAGGCCATTAATAACAATAATATATAAAATGATCTCGTGGGCCGGATATAATTACACGCCGGGCCGGATGTGGACCGCGGGCCTTGAGTTTGACACATATGGTCTAGAATCTTTTCCAATGTTTGGTTCCTAAGAGACTTAAAAAAATAAGGAATTAAACACAGTCATTCTATATTTAATATTTTGCCTGCTAAAATTTTGTATTCCATGCAAAGAATGTTAACATTACCTGTTATTGATATTAATATCTAATTAATCTGTAGACATTTTATGTTGTATTTTAATGAATTTTTATCTTGCTGTAAACTGCCCAGAATCGTTTCACAAGATGGGCGGTGACAAATTTGATAAATAAAATAAATAAATATAGTTAAAATATAAATGATCTGAACAATGTGTTGCCTTTTATTTTTGTCTTCATGACTAGGTAAAGATTTGTATCATGTAATTTACTAGAAATAAAATAATTATCACACTCTAATTCTATACATTCCATAGATGGATTATACCAGTAACTGTGGCAGCTGATTATTGTAAAATGACAGTGTTCTGGAATCAAATGTATAGTCCTGAGGTATATTGCAGGGGTGCACAATCACATGAAAATGTGGACTGTGACTCTCCACTGTGTGTGGACAGCCTGCCATAAATGAATTTTATATTATCAGAGGAACTGGGTGAAGAAGTTATATCTGTATATTTCATTAGTTATTTCTTACTGATTCTACCCAATTAGATGCCAGTGACATTTGAAACAACATATCCTCAGATTTTTGAAGGCTTTCTACCCATAGGAAACCTACTTATTAACATGTGAGTATCCTGAAATCATATTTTATATTAATTTGGGTTTCTTTGTGGTTTGGTTTTGTTTGTATGAATTTGTGGGGTTTTTTTTCCTGCAGTTAAAAAACTCAGTAGAGCAGATGGTTCTTTTATTGCGATAATATACTTTTTGTAAATGTCAAGCATTCATTTTGTGTCCAGTGAAATTGATGATGATATTGTAGGGCTGTGTAGTGCTTTGGATTTGAAAGTAAAAAGGTGCTCCGGAGCATACAAAAGCATTCACGTAAGCACTTGCCTGGCACTCCTTAAGCCAAATGCATATTTCTGGAATCATGTTGTGATTGCTTTAACTTGTCTGAAGTGCAGCACAGCCTTGCTATTATGTGACTATGCATGCGGACAGAACTTGCCGCCCCAAAGGATTCATTTTCCTCTTGGTGCTGTACTGCCTTACAAAGGCAACTTTGTTCAAGCAGACAGCTGAAAGCTGGTGGAAGAGTTTCAATGGATACAGCTATTAACGCTTTAAAAAAAATCTGTTAATAATTTTGGTATGTTATGATTGTTAGTTCTCCATGAATATTATGATATGAATGTAAGATCAGTATGTTCACAGTTTTCTTAAGTAGATAATATTTGTGCATGCATTTAATTTTGTCTGATAAATCTGCAAGCAGAGCACTCTAATATTTAGGGTTTGAGTAGGGTCCTGAAAGCTTTTTTTTTAATTTCAGGACAAAGTTCTAGCCAGTTGGATTTTATTAACATATGTTTAATGAGATTAGCATATGTTTCTCCTAGATAGTTTCTGCTTTAAATAAAAAAAAAATGAAGCTAACTAATCTAACTCAAGGGGAATATTAAAATAGTGGGGCTCTGCAGCATTATTCTGTAACATTTAAGACTTGAGTTACAGTTGTTTCCCTTATTATCAACTCATATAACAATGGCAAGGAAACTTAATTACACTATGAATTATACTGGTGAAATAAATAGTATATGTAGTCTAATTAAAGAATATGTAACAACTTTGACAGGGAGCGACTTTTTCCAATCTGTCGTGTCAATGACTTCCAGATTGCAGACGTTATAAATCCAAGTAAGCATAAAAATTTTCTTTGGTTTGTATGCTTCATGGCTCAGATATTCATATATTTTAATTTACCAAAGGCGGGTTCACTACATTTTACTTTATCTTTTCTATGGTTAAGTTTCCATTGCGATATTAATTTTTTCAGGGGCAAGGGTTGGTACAATCATATGGAAATGTAGCATGTTAGCACATTGCCAAACTGCAGGCAATGTGGTATGAGAACAGGGCCTTACTGCATGTTCTGTCTAACTTACAGGAATGTAGCTTCTCCTGTAATGGGGATTCCAATTGTGTGGAAGAAGTAGTTATGCTTCAGTAAGAAGAAATTGTTCCAAGTGTATTTATTTCATTACATTTGTATATTCTGTTTCCTCCAGTCCTAGCCCATTTACTCTTTGGAGTAATTGAGAAGAAACACTGACCCGTATGACTTTGTATACTTTATGATAAGAAGGAATTTGTTTATTTTTATTTATAGGGCGCTTTTCCATTCCAATGAACATTTATATCTCCTTAAATTGTTTCACATAAAACAGTGAAACATATATCCTGAAATATTAATAATAAAATCACTTATCGTTACAGGCAGATCAAAATAGATATCTTTGCAGATCTTCCTAACTTAGAAAGATTAGGAGGAAATGCATTCTGTCGCCTGCAAGAAAACAGTCTCTTCTTTATATCTTAATGTCTGAACAGATTTGAAATCTATGAAATATAGTTTAATAGCAGTGTCTTAAATTGTACCCATAAAGCAAATTAGGAACACGTATTTCAACATAAACCACATTTTATCACAGAACTCTCTACCAAATTGCAACGTAGCTCCCATATTTCGCATCAGTTACAGCTTCTGGACACTTCTCAAAGCATAGTCCTTCATAGAGCATGTTGCAGGAGCCTAGATGGAATGTGG
The DNA here is from genome assembly GCF_059951505.1 of Python bivittatus. NCBI lineage: Eukaryota > Metazoa > Chordata > Lepidosauria > Squamata > Pythonidae > Python > Python bivittatus. The sequence continues at coordinate 1,473,557 of NW_028277098.1, forward strand.
ACATGATCAAGGCATGATTTATTGTTGCCAGTATAAGCATCTCATGCAGTACTGTGTCTGCGACTGTACTCTTAATCAGAGCTCCCACCTTGTAAAGCCATTCAGGAGCAACCTGCAGACTTGTTCTTTCAGAGGAGGTGTAACTCCAGCCAGAACGGGCTCGAGTTATGAACCCAAGTTTGAGAGAAAAAGCTTTTTAAGTAATTGCTTCCATTGTTCTAACTATATAGAATCTACAGAATTTGTAGATGCAATTCTTGAAATTGAATGGGATCTAGTACAGGGGTATATCAGTAAGGAAATAAATCAGTTAGAAACAAATCCAAGCTCTTGCAATTTGCTCTTGTCTGGTTTCTGCTGATTTCTTAATCTTATTTAACAATGACATGAAAGAAAGAGCTTCTCACTTTTAGAAATTGTTAATGGTTTAATAACTGTGAATGAACACAATAGAGTCAACATGGAAATTTGAATGATAACAAGACTAATCAATATCTAAAATCAAAGCTGAAAACATCTCACCTCATTTCTCCCAGTCAAATCAAACACTGGCTATGGAAAAGCTTTTCAGGTTGTATCTGTAAATTAATGACAACTGGGTTCAGTTTTGCTCATGATGTAATAAAGCATTTGCTTCTACATTTGAGAGCAGTACCTTTGATTTTTGTTGCTGCTGATTTGCACTGGATTGCTTAGTCATCTATGAAAAAGTTGCTTCTAATTTGTATAAAATATCAGAACAAATATTTTTCGGAAGCATGCCACCCCCATGTTCAATTTCAGAACTGGGAACTACTGTTTTAGAATTGAATTCCAAAATAAATAAATTGAAGTTCTTTGCTGTAGATATCTGGGTGTTTGGTAGTGGCTTGATAATGGGATTAGATTCTTAATTGTTTAATAGCCAACCAAGCCACTTCCCTCCTTACAAAATTATTAAGATACTAAATTAGACATAAAAATGGAAATCTGAATGGATTTTTAAATGCAAGGATTGCGAGTTCAATTATATGTTTCATTATGAATCCCCAAAAAGAGTGTATTATCCAGTATTTGCCTTTGTTCATATACCACAAGACTTGCATTCAAATATTGTGACCAGCTCCCAATGAAACTCTTAGCTGAAAACATTTAAAGTGCATTTCTGGTGTACAATTTAATAAATACTCAATATTTTCCTAAGCTGCTAACCTCTTCCTGGTTGGTTTGTTCTCAGACAGATATGAGTTCAAATCTGGGTGTCTTTAAACTGTTTTATTTTGTATTTGTATTGTAGAAGCAAAGAGGACCGCTCGGTTTTTGAGTGGCATTCTTAATTTTCTGTTCTTCCGTGATTCACGCCGTGAAGTCTACTTGGAAATCCAGAGTATACATGTAAGATTAATTTTTTCATGTCAGATCTTCAAAAATGAAAGTTCTGACAAATTGAGTGTGATGTATTTGAAAAGTTTTTCTAGCTTCGTGCATCTTTTGTGTAGCTAATTTTCGTATGCTTTTATCTTTCCAGTTTTTTATCTGTTATACATATATGTGTGCTGAAATGCACTTAACAGTTTTGTGAAGGCTCTTATAGTAAATAGCTTGGCTACCATTTTCTAGAATGTAAATGAATTGCTAAGAAAGTCAAGCTTTGCAGTAAGATGTATACAACATTTCTGTTTCTGTGAGCAAAGGTCGGTTTAGTATTTCTGGGATAACAGATACATAAAGCACAGCAGATACTGTATGAAAAGGATAGGATTAAGGAATGGAAATATTAATTGAAATTCCACTTTTGGAACCCTATCCTATAGGGAAGTGTGTAACTTAGAAAATGCATTTTGTTTTGAGCCTGTGACAAATAGCATCACTTGATACATTCCAATAGAACATTTCAACATGGCTGCATTCCAGTGGAATAAAATTTTGAATCAGTTGAATCTACTGTAAAAGTAGTCCTTGACTTACAACCACAATAGGGTCTGAAAAATTCTTCGTTAAGTGGTGCAGTTATTAAGTGAGGCATAGCATGACCGCACCTGATTTTATGAATTTTTTGTGGTTGTTAAGTGAACCTCGGTCATTAAGTGAATCACACAATTCCCCATTGATTTTGCTTGTTGCAAGCCAGCTTGTATGGTCACAGATGGCAATCATGTGACCCTGGGATACTGCAACTGTTATAAATACATGCTGGTTGCCAAGTGCACAAATTTTGATTACATGACCACAGAGACACTGCAATAGTCATAAGTTGCTTTTTTCAGCACTGTTGTAACTTCATATGGTCGCTAAATGAATGGTCATAAGTTGAGGACTACCTGTACTCTATTTGAACAAAACTAAAATGTTTCAATTGTTCCAGACATAGGAAATTCAGAACAAAAGTAAGTGGGGTGGCAGTCCTTGATGATTGTTGCTGATTAGCCATCTTTGCAGAAAGATTGGGATAAGGGAAGATTTTTTAAATGTTTGGAAGCATAAAATAAACATTGAAAGTAGTTTTCAATGAGGAATTAAAAAAAAAAAACCTAAGGCAACACATAGGACGGGACACAGTACCTTAATGAACTGAACATATTTTTCTGCAGGATGTTTGGTCAAATTGTTTTCATTTATTTTGTTGTTTGGTTTGATTGAAAACTGCCTTGAGCCTTCAGAATTAGGCAGTCTGAAAATCTGTATAAATAAATAACCTTTCCATTAGTGCCTCCTAGTCCCAGTGTAAAGGCGGGCAAATTTCACTCCACCTGGCTTAGTGCCATTGTCTCTGCTTTTAAGAGATTCATCATGAAATAAAATGGCTTAAGCCATGAGTCTCCAATCCTGGGGATAGAGGAGAGGTACTTTGCTGTATCATGCACAGCCACCTGCAGTTCCAGCAATTGCTTCCATAACAGAAAACTTGAGTTCCATTGGGTGGGGACAGCCTGAGGATCAGATGTCAGGTTATGTGGTGTTAGTTACCTGGCATTAATATTGCACTGTCCCCACTTTCATTCCAGTAGAAGTTAGGCAGCACTTGTCCATAAGAGCTTTGGCAGCAATGCTGATGGCCAAAAGGTGGCCTTTCGAGACCAAGGCCATCTTGCACAATCCATATAGTCTGTGGGTTCAAAGGTCTTACAAAATAAAAAGAGTTCCACTTAGCCCTTTTCCCCTTGTCCACCCAAAATAGATGGGATGGTAATTGTCCTATCATCTGATTTGCAGAAAAAAGGAATTATTTATCTAGCTATCTATTCATTTTGCATCTTAGTTCATGAGACTTGGAAATTGCTCTTGAAAAACCAAATTTGTGGACTTCTGGGTGAGTCATGGCTGACTGAAGATGTCTCAACAGCATAGACAATGATCACTGAAGAACGAAGGACCAGTGAGCAGACTGGTCCTTCAGAATTTCTCTGGAGAGGGGAGAGAACTGGAGATAGCCCACAAGCACTCTGAATGGCAGCTCCTCGCAAGGGGACCATAAAACAGTGGTCTCCCGTGGGTTTGGGAGCTGAGGAGATGACATCTTTGCTCTCGGCAACGGTGTACCCTTAAATAAGGACACTAAGCCAGCTAAACTCACTTTCTAATCACATTTGAAAATGTTCAATTTAACTGCTTTATGGATATTAGAGACCTTCAAAATGGCAAGCTTAATTTCACACCTGGTGAGTTATCTTCTTTGGGTTTAAGGAATTTTAAACAGATTTAAGAGTTTAAAATAATATACAATTGACAAAAAACAAAAAACATTTTTTTGCTAATTTAAGAAAGTTTTAAATGGACTGGGAGACCAAAGAGATTTGGAATATTGGTTTTTGTTTTTTGTTTTTTTGTTGTAAGATTTGAAAAACAAGTATAATTAAATAATATATCTGTAGGAACCAACTGAAACGGGACTAAATCCATGTTAGAAATTGAGGCTTAATGAAGGTTGCAAATGGTTATTAGAGGGAACTAAAGGACCAGGCAGAAAAGAGTTAAAATGGCTAAGCTGGCTATAACTTTTACTTGTCTCAAAAAATCATTTGAAAAATGGACTGAGGTATTAATAACTAATATCTCAGAAATGATACAGATTTCAATGATTAAACGTTTAGAAGATGATGAGAATTTTTTTTAAAAAAACAGTTGTTACCTGACGCAAACATTATAGAATTTGAAGGCATGGAAGGCAACAAAATTGAGATTACCAAAATGGGGATACAAAAGACAAATCAAGAAAAGGATCTGGACATAGAACAGCTGCAACAAGAAATCCTGGACGATGCCTCTTTATGGGATTTACAAAGTAGGCTGGTGAAAGCTTTGAAGACTTCTCTCAATGCTAAAGATTGATGAAGGATCAAATCCTGCAATACCATTGGAATGATTTAAAGGTTAAGATTGTGAAGAGCAAAAAGAAGGAATATAACGTTGGACTATTTGATCAGGGATAAACTATTTGATATTTCTGGCAACTCCTAATGGATGTTTTGCTGAACCAGGATTGAAAAAATGATTTGTGGATTGTGCATAGATAAAAGTTAGGCTATGGGAAGAAGAGGGTTTTTTTATTTGTAATTTTAAAAGAGGGTGAAAAAGTTATATTAGCTTATGCTCAGTGCGATGAAATTTGGAAGCCACTTCTTTATTATTGTCTTTTCTTTTCTTTTCTTTTCTTTTCTTTTCCCTGCACCTCTGAATTTTTCTTTTACTTTTCTTTTTTCTTCTAGTTTAGTTTGTATTACTTTTTACTACATTTACTAAAAACTTCGATAACATTATTAAAAAAAGAAAAACCAGATTTGTCAGTTGGACTTGCAGTTTTCTTTGAGGTCTGCTTTTTACAAATTCAGCCAGTTCTACAAAAAGCCAGATTTTAGAACTTATCAAATTCTAAATAATATGAAACTTATTAAATGACCTTGAGCCAGCCTTTAACTTGTTCTGTAACCTTCCTGACAAATGTGCAAGAGAGTAAGAGAGCCTTACATAGTGTTTTGATGGAAGTATACATACTGTATATTTGCAAGAAACAGGGCCAAGTAAAATCTGGATCCATTCCTTTTTTTCTCAGTAATAAGACTATCTTGTATTGCAAGGCTGTTTCTGTCTCATCTTGCCTATAATATCACAGTTATGTTCTTTCTTAAGACGCTGAAAAATTGGATAACCAGATTATTACCACTTGGAATTCATCAATCATCTGGGTGTCATGTAGTCAGGCAATCCTAATCCCACTTTTTAGAGGAATTATGAAGTGTTTGCCTTCTTCATAAATCTGAAATACTATTCCTCTTAATACTTCATACTCCTGAAACATCTCAGTGCCTAATTTCTATATCTGAAAGGAATAACAGGTTCATACTAAATGGTCTCATGCTCTGCTACCATCTCTGTAATACAGGAGAGATATTATTTGCTCTGACGTTCTTGAAAGATCTGTATCTTCAGTGACCTCACAGCACTGGTGATGCTTCGGTTTAAAATATGATGGCAAAACATTAGTGTTATGTCTTCCCATCAGGGTTTGTTGTATTACAGCTGCTGCTTCTCATTTTTACACCTGTTGGTCATTATATAGATAACTGACTTCTCATGATTTCATCAAGAAATGGAATCAGAACTTTAAGGGGCATTTAGTTCATCAACTCCAGTGTACTACTTAATTCAAGAATCCTTATTTACTTACTTACTTACTCCCCTGCCCATCTCCCCTCAATGGGGGACTCTGGGTGGTTCACACAAGCATTAACATTTAAAAAACATTACTAAAAAAGAGGAAGAGAGTCCAAGAAGATGAAGGATCTGGGGCTGAAGACAGCAGGCCTCTATGGGGCTAGCCATCCCCACGCTTGAAGTATTCCCTCCCCACCCCAGGCCAAGTGGCAGAACCAGGTCTTCAAAGCCCTCAGGATCAACAGGATCAAACTGTTCCCAGATAACTGGGTAAGAACGGTCCCCCGCTATCTCCCCAGACCCTGCCCCATGTTCAGAGTCTAACTTGGAACGAATCCAAGTGACTTTGTCCTGCAGATGCTCTGAAAATTCCTCCAAGCAGCCCTGCAAATGAACATCCCCCTTACCAAGGAGGGACCTAGTGATCCTGAACAGGGCCGCCGAGCAGCATTCTGCGGACGTGATAAGAGCGGAGAAGTATTGGTGCTTTGCCACTCTTATCGCCACAATGTAGGCCTTGATAGCAGCTCTAACCTATGTTCAGTTGGATTTGGCCTTTGTCTTCCTCCAGCAGCACTCTAGACATCTCGACCCTCTTCAGCACCCTCAACTCCTCTGTAAACCACAGGGAGTGTCGGGGCCAATGTGGCAAGAGAGGTCGCATAGGTGCGATCCTATCCAAGACTCACCCCCACCAAACCTTACACTCCCTCACACCTTCTACCCCCCTGCACGACCTCTCACTAGTCAGAGCGGGCATCCCACTCCCTCACACCTATCTCCCACCCAGGAGGTGAATCCTAATATCGTCATGCACTCCCAGACTCACTCCCAGGAGAGAGTCCCAGACTCACACTGGAGGGACCCCACGGTTCTCCACTGACACGGGGGGGGGGTTAAATGGGGGGGGCTAGGTTCTAATCCCTAGTTCATCAGTCTTAAAACCAAGAGCTGTTGGCTTCGTATGCTGTCTGGCTGCTGTCTTAAAGGATTAAAGCATCCTCAGCTGTCTTGCGTCCACTAGAATACATCAAATGAAAGGGAGCCCACCAAATCTCTAAGTAATTAAGTCCCTTGTCAATTTACTCTTGCAGCTATAATTCTTAATCAGAATCTCCCTCCCTGTGGTTTGAATCTGTTATTCCATGCCCTGTACTATGGAATGATAGAGAATTGATCTGTGTGGCAGCTTTTCTGGTATTTCCAGAGTGCTATCAAATTTTCCTTCAATCTCAAAATATTCTCAATTCATTCACTCTTTTTATAGGACTTACATTTGAGTTCCCTGATCATCGCTGCTTAGGACCTGTTGCAGCTTATCTAAACCCTTACAACTGTTGTCCTGAACTTGGCACAATACTGACTGGAATCTGACCAATGCAGCACTCCTATTTTCCTTGATTCAGAAGTGACTGTTGATCCAACCTAAAATTGTATTCACCCTTTTTGAAGCTACAGCATATTGCAGACAGCTACTATTCCAATATCTTTTTCACAAGTACCATTGCCAAGCTATCCTATATCTATACATTCTGTTTGTTTTCCTAGGTGAAGAGCTTTGCATTTATTAAATGCTAAATTCCTTTCTGTAAGTTTCAACATATTTTTCAGATATGCTAAAGTAGTTTTGAAATCTTCTAGAGTTTTATCTAGCCTACCAAGTTTTGCATCATTTGCACATTTAATAAACATTACCTCTTCATCCAAGACATTAATAAAAGTATTGAAGTATATGGGCCTCAGAGAGAAGCTTGTGGCACATAACTCAATACCTCATTTCAGTTTGATGAAGACTCCCTAGATGACCACTCTTTGAATATGATTTTTGAATCAGCTATGTATCCATTTAATTGTCATTGCCATCTAGCTGCTATCCACTACATCTTATTAATCAAAATGTATGGAGTGCTTCAAATGTTTTGGTGACATCAAGATGTATTATGCTTCCAGCATTCTCACAAGCTGCCAAGGTTCTTAATTTATCAAAAAATGAGAAGGATACCCTGGCAAGATTTGCTCTTGAAATATCTATGGTGATTTTGGTAATTGCTGCATTGTTTTCAGAGTGCTTGCTTACAGATCAAGCAATGTATGATCTATTCCAAAATCTTCCTAAGAATTGATATCAGGCTGATTGATCTATAGTTCTCTGGATTCTTTGCTTCTCTCTTTTTGAAGACTTTGCTTCTCCCTTTTTGAAGACTCTTGTCACCTGCTATTTTATCTGGATTTCTCAAAGATACATCAAGTTTCAGTCAGATAATCATGCAGAATTTGGCTGTCTTTGAACATGCAAGACACAATGTACTTTTCATACCTTTTTAAGATAATTGAACTTAACAAAATGTAACCCAGTCATTATGATTTGTAAATTATGATTGATGAGGTAGTGTTACATGTGAACCAGGTCACTATAGTTTGTTCAACAACTCATGGGTAAAACAAGCCATTCTTTGCACAATCTTTGAACTTAGTGTTCTGTGTTACTTGCCACAATGACTCAGAAAATCCAGTCTTACAACTTTATGACCTATAGTCCCTTCAGTCACCCTTGCTACTGATTATTTGCTTTGGCGGTAGAGAAATTAAGTAGTACTCCCTGTCAATAAGATTTATTTGCAATAGGAACAGACTGCTATATCAGTTTTTTTCAGGCTTTGGTGAAATGTCATGGAGCCTACCTCTTTTTCTATTTCTGTTATGGGGCCAGACAGTTAAAAAGCACCCCAGATAACATCCATAAACATGTATATGAACAAGCAAAGAAGAGTGCTATGATTTGGCTATGTATTTATTGCAGTGCTCTGAGAGTACATATAGATTGCATGTATATACATTGCATGTATGTGTTCAGAATTAAGAATTAGGCACTGTCAGTAGGACTTAGTAACTTAGGATGAACATTCCAAGGTTCTCAAGTTTTGACATTTTTATGTTTACGCAATCTTTTTTTAGAACCAGTGATTATCTTTCAGTTATGTTTCTCCTAAGGGAGTGGGGTATTTCCTTGGCATTTCTCTAGATTAACTGTTGTAGCCCTAAATCTGTGTTGTGAAATATTTGATTAGGTACTTCCACAACTTGTCATGTCACACTTCACGCTGAATGATAATAAAAAGAAGAAAGGCCCTGATGTAACTGGGATAGGATATAATATTTATTTTTAGATGTGTCAGCATTCTAATCTCCTATCAGTTTAATTACAATGAGAATTTGGCAAAGAAAGGTGCCTTTAGACTATTAAGGAATATTCTTTGAGTGATCATTTATGTAGTCAAATTAAAAGCATTTGAAACAAAAAGGTTTTAAGTGTACTTTGAATTGCTGGTTTTGACAGTGATTGTAATATTGGAAATGGCATAATTGCAGAGACTGTTGCCATTCATTCGATCGAGGAGGCAACCACTCAAAATTTTCTAAGGAAATGGTGATGGTGATCACTACCTCCCCCGATGAAAAAAGATGGCTTGAGCTTTGATTTTGGTGTCTGTCATTATTAGTAGAAGGATGCATCTGCCTCCATTTACGCAATATTCAAGTGAAAAGTTTGCAACGACTTGCACACTCTTGCCTGAAAGAGCTATTCTGAGATGCGATACAGTGCTGTCATATATTGCCTTTTCCAATGAAGAAGAGAAACTCAAGTGTTTTTCTACCGCTAAGAATTGTCTGGCTTCTTGGTTAAGGGCACTACTGTAGTGGGATCACCTGTAGTAGAGATGCACATCTATACATCTAGACACAGTCAGGAGCTTCCAAAAATTCCTATCGTATTACATTTTAATATGGCAGAGTACATCTGGAATAATCATATTACAAGTAATCCTTAATTTAATCTTAATTAAATTTAAGCTTAATTTGATTTAGCAAGACTGACAAATTCAGTTTTAAAATAACAAGATACCCAGTTTAACACTATATTTCTCCCTTCCCTTTCCCCCCAAAAAACTCATTGGCAACTACCACTTGTTTTAAATGGGATGATGGAATTCAGTTAACCCTTACAGGTAGCCCTTGTTTAACAACCACAATAGGGACTGGAAAATTCATCATTAAGCAGGGCAGTCATTAAGCAAGGCATCATGTGACTGCATGCAATTTTACAACATTTTTGCAGAGGTCATTAAGCAAATCACTGTGGTTGTTAAGTGAATTATGTGATTGTTAAGTGAATCATGCAGTTCCCCATTGATTTTGCTTGCCAGAAGCCACCTGGGAAGGTCGCAAATGGTGATCATGTGACCATGGGTGCTGCAATGGTCGTAAGTGTGAGGACTGGTTGTAAGTAGCTTTTTTCAGCGCCATCATAACTTCAAAAGGTTGCTAAACAAATGGTCGTTAAGAAAGGGCTACCTGTACCTCTAAAAATTTCAAGGTTGAATCATTCTACTGGAAGTCCTCCTATTTCCAGGTTTAAAAAGCATTCATCTATTTGATATTCTGATCTGCTGAAGAACAAGAGAAGCTTTTTGCGATGTGGAACTGCTGCCATTAAGAAAGTGACATTTGTCTCCCTTTCCTCTCTAGTTTAATTAATCTAGGAGACGTATCCAGTTTTCATTTATTAGTAGCCACTATTGTTGGTTCAAACTGTGTGGCAAAATTTGGAGCTTTTACTGCCTGATTTGCAGCTCAGCAGAAGAATATATTCTGACTAATTTCACTTTTTATAGCCAGTTGCAATTTTTCTATGTTGAATTGCATGTAATGTAAGTTTTTCTTTTTCAAAGAAATCAGCAATGGAAAAAGAGCAACAACTTCAGATGGCAATCCAGGATGCGACACTGAAGCTGGAAAAGTTGGAGTAAGATAACTATTGAATGAGTACTTCATATTAAAATTATTATTTGAAAATCAATTCATAAGACTGTGCCTTCTCCTATCCGGCATAGAATTTGTAATACCATTTGGAGTATGCATGTCTGAATTCTATTTATATGCTTTTCATGTGGATTATCTTGTCAATGAGGGAAGGCATTTGAGCCAAAGATTGAGCCTTGCATGTTGTTACAGGGAGTGTTGTAAATTGGCCCTGGAACAGATAACTAGGTGCTCTTAATGAGTTTTTTTTGAAGTACTTCTCATAAGGAAAAAAATTTGGACAGTTTTTCTGTAGGCTTGCTCTTGATTACTTCTGGTCTTTTATGGAGATTATATTTATCTGTAGTAAGTGCTATAATATGAAATTAAAGCCTACATGACATTGTAATGGGTCAGGGCACGGTCAGAGGAAGGGAACAGATATTTCTTTCTACGCTTCTTTTCTTTCTCAAATTTGGCTTATTTCTCCCAAGGAAGAAGTCAGTGAGATTCCTTCTCCTCCAGCTTTTCCATTACATGTACTTCTGCTCATACCTCCTAGTGGGTAGGGAAATATGCTCATACCTCCTAGTGGGTAGGGTACTTCTTATCTTTTCTGTCATTCCCAATGGGAAGCATGGTTGAAATGGTTTTGGGAAGGACACATTCTCACAATGACTTATTGGAGCTGAATTTGTTCAGTTTCTACAATATAGCCCCAATAATATAGGGACTTGCCTTCAGTTAAAAAAGGAATGAGATTGTGCTTTTCTTGGGCCAAGTCTCTGGAGCTCCAATAACCACTTTAGATGCAAATATCTGTTGAGTTCTCTTTACACACAAAGTGGTTGTGTAGATGTGGCCTGGGTTGATGAGAAGGGGCTATGTGCTTCTTTGTGTCTGTCGAATCATTGTTTACCTCCCCTGCTATTTTCATGCAAGCTCTCTGTAAGTTCCATCCTTTCCAAATTAATAATTTTTATTTTGCTTATTGAATTAAATTTGTTTGAGCAAATACATATAGAAAGACTATTCCTTTAATATACTTTTCTAAAAATTTACAGTAAATATCCTCTTATATTACTGCAGAACCTAAGGTTGCCAGGTAGCTTCATGAAAAAGAAGCAGCTTTTCTAATAAGTGAAATGATATATACATTATATGTTATATTTACATATCAAATCCATTTTTCTCTATGCTGAGCACTATTTCTGTCTACTCAGTACTGTTCCTGCAGACCAGCAAGTAGAGTTCAAGGAGCTGTCTCAAGATATTCAAGAACTGCAGCAAAAACTCAACCAAGAATATCGGCAGAAAACAGTATGTATCCTTCTTACTAGAGTCCACTTGATGTGCACAATCTGTGCTGTACTTAGCTCTTCCATTACATAACAACTTAAGAGGATTTGTAGTAAAATATATATTATGACCTGCTATTTTTTTAGAACATCACATTAATGGTTTAGGATTTAGAAAACATGCACTGATTAGCTTCAGTTATGTTGTTTCCATTCCCATTCTTATAACTACTTTGTACCAGAGGTGTCTGACTTACAATGACTCAGTCTGTCCAGAGGTTATTCCTTCCCTGTTTCCTAGCAAAGCCGTCATAAATTGCTTCTGAGGAGTTGGATTGGACAAGCTCTTCTGTTTCTCTATATGGCTCATATGCTCATAATAGCTGGGTTCAAGCATTATTGTAAAAATAATATTTTTAACCTTGGTTTGTTGAATAAACTGTAGTTGGCTGGGTTCACATATAGGGTTAGGTTACTTTACAAACCATATTATAGCTAACTGTGATGTGTGAAACCAAACCTTATTTAGCCTTCCTAGAAATGCCTTCATATTATGGAAGAAAAAAATGTGTGATTAAAATTGAAGATATTCTAAAGTGAAATGAAAATAGAAGACTCTCTTAAAACATATATCACAAGCTAAGTACAACATAGATTTCAGTTTGGATTCGGGTTCATTAATAGGACAAATACAGAATTGTTTGCTCTGGTAGACCTTCACCAAGACCTAGATGTGGGGAATACACCCTTCTTGGTCTTGTTAGAGCTATTAGCACCTTTTGATAACATTAAGCATGGTATCCTGGTCCACATCCAAGGGTTGGGAGTAAGGTTCAGCTCTCATTCAAGTGAACAATTCCATTTGATGATTATTGTGGGGGAGTCTTCAAGTCCACAGGAGCTCCAATGCAGGGTCCCATATGGATCAGCACTGTCCCATATTAAACCATTGGAAGAAGTTATTTGTCAGTTCAGGTGAGGTGTCATTTAATTATGCATTGCCACCCAGGTCCAAGCCAAGATGCCATGGAAATCCTGGATGGGAAGAAACAAGCTCAGATTAAATCCTACCCTGATAAAGTCTGTAGGTGTCAGTAAGCATTGAATCAATATCAGTTCCAGTAGTTACTCTTAATTAATTATTGTTAGCCACCCAGAGTCATGAACTTGAAATAAGAAGTCATATAAATTGAGATCATTCATACATACATAATCCCACTGAAGAGGTGGTTCATGGCTTGGGGGTCCTTCTGGATTCTCACCTCCTGTTCAGGCAGCAGGTAGAAGCCATGGTCACAGGAGCTTTTCCCCAGCTTTTGCTGGTGCACTACTTACTGCCCTACCTGAACTAGGATGCCATGACCACAGTAACTCATGTCTTGATCACAACCTGATGGGGCTTCTGCAATGTGCTTTTGGGTGGCTCTGCCTTTGAATACCACCTGGAAGCTACAGCTAGTACAAAATGTGGTAGCAAGACTGGGACAGCCCTGACAGTATAGAATAAGAACTATACTAAAGTTGTGCATTGGTTGCCAGTAGGCATCTAGGCCCCATTTAATGTAGTGGTCATTATCTTTTAAGCTGTATATGGTGCAGCACCATGATGCATTAGGCAATACTTTGGCAGGATTGAATCTGCCCATTCAGTCCAGTCATCTAGATTTCACTTGCCCATGGCAGCCCCATTTTCTGAAATTCTTTCCCCACCCCATACCTTGTTAATATTCAGTAAGCAAGTCAAGCCTATATTGTTTTAGCAACCCTTTGGCTCCTAGTGGTCCTGAGTGGGAGCATTTGTCCTTTATATTTAATTTTTGGATTTTATGATTAAATTTTTTTATTTTGTACATTGTTGTCTGCCACATACAGTCCTCCAGGACTGGGCCAGATTATAAGCATTCCAAATAAATGTTCTTAATCGTCATGCAATTGTTCTTTTCCTAGAGTGTTCTACAAGAAGTGATCCACCAAAAAAGAATGGAGATTGCAGAAAAAAATCAGAGTCTAGTAAGTGGAACTTAAGCAAATATCAGTAAATTTAGGAATAAATCTGACTACAAAAACTGATAAGACTTAGCATATGCCTTTCCATAATAGCTTACATACTATATATTGTGAGTATCTTTTGAATATTTCAGATACATTATATTTTAAACCACTTCATGCTTGTGTCACTTTTGAGCTAAGATTTTTTGCCACTAGGGATGTGCAAGCCATTCTGTATACAGATCAGGCAGCCTCTGCACAGATCAAAGTATGCTTTGCCCTTGAAGGGATCCAGAACATGCATGTTTGGCCTGGTTGCAGACCTGGAATGTCTATGCTGTAACAGAGGTATTTTGGGGTGGGGGGAAAGGAAAGCTAGCTATGGAGAGATGGGGAGGAGGAGGAGAGGAAAGACAGGTAAGTTATACCAGCATTGGCCTATTTGCCCCTTTAGCCTCTTTTGGCTTTCCTTGACTGAAACTTATTTCAACCCATTTCACTTAAGTTAGACTGTGTTCTTTCTGGAATGGTCCAGGTAAACTTCAAGGCACAGCATATTTGCTTTGTGCATAGAACAAAACACATTTTTTGCTCTGTACACGCTATTTGCTGCTATGTTTACCTACTTAGCAAAATTACACTGAACTACACTGTTGGCTTTCATTTATATGTTTGCACATTTTTAATAAACTTTCCAGATGTGATCCATAGTGTGATGATTAGAATTTACTGATAAATCAGGACTAATTACAGAATGTTCTTAGTGTCTACTGTACTAATACTTAGAAACAAGACTGGCTGCTAACCCTGAATTTGAGTATTTTCCCTCTGAAGCTGCTTAATTATAAGGCTGTGCAGCTCTTTGGATTCAAAGGCAAAAAGAGATTTTGGAGCATGCAAGGGTGCCCTTGTAATATCTATTTGCAACTTGTTGAAACAGCTGAGTCTTCTATCATGATCATGCAGTTGCTTTGCATTCTTGGGAAGTTATGCATTTGATTTAAGGAGTTGCTGACATATACTAACATGCACATCCTTGTATGATCCAAAGTACCCTTTTGCTTTTGAATTGAAATTACTACATATCTCTTTAAAAGGGGGGGGGTGTTTTAACCTATTGGCAAATAACCCCTCTCCTTGCATAAAGCACAGTTCAGAAATACTGCACGGACAGAGGTAGACCAATTTCCTTTCCATCTATCCTTTTTTCTATTTTATCTGTCATCAATCAATCAAAATGTATTTACAGTCCAAGGCCAAACACAAGAAAAAGACCAGCAATACAATAAGTATAAAAAGGATTTTTTAAACTTGTAAGAAAATCTGTAGTCTTCATTATATTGCAGATTGATTTGATAGACTTGATTTGCTCAAATTTAGGCATTTGTTTCTCTTTGCAAGAGAAATGAAGGATGTTATTTAAACTGAAGTATTGCTGTGATTCATGAACAGCATGTTCTGTACCTTCACACCAGGTAGGGAAGTAGAGTACTCTTCCAACACAAGCCCCATTGCACTAAAAAATGGCAATAATACATGAAATACCAAGTACAGTATCTATCAGAAAGGAAGTTGGCTCTGAATTTAAAATAACACTTTCTTTCCCACCTTGAAGATGAGCAAGAAATAAGGTTATTCTGATTGCTGTATCTCTGTCCTGTCAGCTAGAATTACCAAATCACATTTCACCCCCCTCCCCCTAAAAAAGAATGTGTATGTAGCATAAAAGGGCAGGGCAAGGACAAAAAAGTTTAAAAGTGATAGAATTAATGACTGCTAATTAAAATAGCCTGTAAAATAAGGTACCTCCTTTATAAAATTAAACCTCCATTTGCATACTTATACAAAATCTCCTCTTGCACACATATACATGTGAGTACACATACTAACGTAAGAGAAAAAGACTGCAGAAATACATAAATTTACATGCCCTTACTCTGAACTAAGTTGAGTTCAGTGGCTCTTATGCTGAGATAAGTTTGCTTAGCCAGACTCATCCTCTGCATGTGACAGGATGACTGGGGGGGGGAGGATCAGTATTCTGGTCCTGACCTTGACATTAGCAATTTCATCCCTCATGCTTCCCAGGAGACTACCATTGCAAGTACTCACACTTTTATATCTATTCTGGACTGGTTGGTTTTGGGGTGGAACAGTGTCCATTACTGCCTGTTCCATGTTGTGTCAACCCAGAATCCAGAGCAGTTCTGGAAGTCCTAGATATTGCAATAGCAGAATTTTGAAGCTGCCGAAGTCAGGGATCACTAGATGACAGCAAAGAGATAACCAAAAAAAAAAAAACCACCTGACTCTTTGCTGCCATCTGATGATCACTGAGAAGAAATCATGTTCTTTCAAACATCTACCAGTATTGAAAGAAATAGGTACCTTTCTTTTCCTTTTCAGCAGCCTGGTGCTGGGTGGCTGCCAAAAAAAGCTATTTGTGTTTCTATCAGAAAGACTGACTGACTGACTGACCCTAGGAACCACATCTATCCTAAATGTAAATTACATTTATCATCATTACTCCTTAGTACACATAACAAAAGAAGAGTAATCACAACCAGAGTCAGACTCATACTCTGTTCAGCAAACAACAAATCTTCCTTTAACATTTGAAGGAAGAAAAGCTGCAGCAAACAAGTCAAACCATTATAGACAAAATGTACCATTGACAGCATCATCATAGAATATTGGAAGTGACCTTGGAGATTACATAGTCCAACCCTTTACTTGAATTGACTACTAGCATCCGTAACAGATGCCATCCAGCCTCTCTATAACACTTTTGTTTCATCAGCAATGCACAAGAGGATGAACAGAGCTCATACACGCATGTAAGCTTGGAGGCCAACCTCAGTAGAGTCTTTTATATGTTTTGAAACGTATGCTGCAATCTCCAAGACCATTAACAAAAGTATTCAAGAGACTGCAGCAATGCAGAGTGCAAGGATGAATGAAGAGTAATTGATTCTGGCAACAACATTTTTCAACCCCTAAATCTGTATAGAAAGTGTATATTGACATAGTATTTAAATATAAAACAGTGCAATGGAAGAGCAGTATTAAATCTGGCCAAATATAAAAAATATTTAAGAATGAGTATTTTATGTATGTTATGTTGTATATTTCCTCTAGGGAAATTAACAGTCCTGCAATTTATTCATTCTTCTTTTAGTAAATTCTGGATTCAAATTTTTTTTTAAAAAACTGGAAATAAATGGCTGTGTTTTGGGCTCCTCTTCCTTCTCTCCAAAATGTATATGCAAATATTGAAGATTTAGCTGTGTAAGATTTATTTGATAATCAAATGGTTCTAAACTACTGAAAGCATTAAGATTAAAAAGGGTTGTGTTCCCATTAAATAGAATGACCTGAAATTGGCAATCTGTTATCTAAAAGAAGAACAAGAGCAACTGAAGTCCAGGATTACAGAGTCTCCAGAGGAACTGACTAATTGCAGAGAACGGCTGAAGCAGACACTGCAGAAGATTAAAAAAGACAAGGTAAATCTTAATATTATGGGTTTTTTGGTTTTGTTTTATATTTTAGCAGCAATTAAGATTGATAACTGAGCAAAATCAACATTTGTCAGATTTGCCTCCCACAGCTTCAGCTTCTATGGATTCCTAAAATTAAGTTAAATTCTTAAGAATTTTTTTCCAAATTAATACAGCTAATTGGATCTTACAGATTTGTTATAATAATGAAAGCCAGTACAAACATGTACCAGAAGTACAAAATTTGACAATTGTCTCAACTTGGTTCTAGCTTTTCTGTGCCTAAGGAAATATTTAAATACATGTCCCCACAAGCACTCTGATGTAATGCAGGACTGGTGTTGTTCCTAAAGTATTTAGCTCTTCAGCAGTTGAACCAATTTACTTCCAGCTCAGATACACCATGGAAGGAACTGTTGGGAAGGCAGGTTTGCGGCAAATATGCTGGAGGTTGGGAGCAGTCTGTTCTCTGTTACCAAGATCTCTTACATCCTGACATTCCAGGTTAAGGAACCAGAGTGCCACACCACTGTTTCACCAAATGTTTCGCAATTTTGTTGCATTCTTCCAGTGAATAATTGAGGTTTGTTTGTTTTTTAGTCCCCCTAGTATTTGTGGGGGGTAATGAAAGTTTATAATCCTTAGTGATCCAAAAAGAGGTGAAAAATATATTTGTTCAAAAAAGTAAAATATAATAAAATGATTTTTTTCTTGCAGAACTCTTCTAGGTCAGAAATATTCTTAGGTCCTTGCTCTTCACCCCCATTGCTAGCTTCATACTGATGGGCACCAATAGACCCTAACATAGCATCACTTATGTTCCAGCAGCCAGTGTTCCCATTGCGTTTGGTCCTGGCAGGTCTCCATTCTCTGCATTTGTATTTATGTATTTGGTATATTCTTTCATTTCTGGGTAATGGGAATTGGGATTCCAATTGTTCTCATAAAACCTGAAGGACCAAGTTAGGGACAGATTGCCATGGAGAAAATCTATGTGATTGCTAACAGTTGACACTGACTTGATGGTATATAGTCAATCATTGTTCTCATAGATTAAACTCCCCTTCTCATAATGAACACTCAGTACTGACACCAAGATTTTCTAACATACTATAATTAAAGATATCCAGTTGGTGTAGTAGTTATGACACCAGGCTAGAAACCAGGAGACTGAGTTCTAGTGCTGCCTTAGGCCCAAAGCCAGCTAGGTGACCTTTGACCAGTCACTTTCTCTCAGCACCAAAGAGAGGCAATGGCAAACCACTTCCAAAGTTTTGCCCAGAAAACTGCAGGGAATTTTCCAGGAAGTTGCCAGGAGCCAACAGGTGACTCAAAGGCACCCCTCCATTATTAAAAGGGGATGAAGTCTCACTTTACATTATTCTGTGGCCCACTGTTTGTCCTGTTCTAGACCCAGCAATCACACTAGCAAGTTTGCAGCTGATTTAATAACAGGATTTTTAAGTCAAACAACTAAGCAGGCAGATATAATGCTCGGATTAAACAGTTTGCACAGAAGATCTGGGAGAAATATAGGGTAGGTGAAATCTTGCCTTGAAGCCAGGCTACAGCCAATTCCAGTTGAAGTGGAGAATACAGGGAACCAGAGGTCCACAGAATCCAGTCCAGGGTTCTATTGTAGTTGTAAAAATTAAGGACAGATCTTGAAGGAGGGGTGCCAATGACACGTATGTCTGGAAGAAACAGGGTGAGGTACTGGCAGAGAAGCAAGAGTTGTCACATCATGGACTAAAATAATAGCCTTTCCTGGAGGCAGAAATATATCTTGTGCAGCACAGAAATTTTAATGAAGAGAGAAACTCAGGAAAAATATTTTGTTTTTTTTATAATATTAAATTAAAAAAAGAAAAATGAAAACTAACAAAAACTAATACTGAGAGAAAGAATAAGAAGAAAAAGAAAATTGAAAAAAGAAAAGATCAAAAGTGCAGAAAAGAGAGAAACAACAAAAGAAAGAAAATTGACTTCTGACCCTCCTTGCAACATATATAAGTAACAATATACATCAAACTCTTACTCTAAATTTTAAAAAAATTCCATTATTTCTATTAATCCATATTATTTCTAGTCATCAAATCCATACAACATAATTTCATTTTTTTCTGTTTCCTGCAAAAAAAGGTTTCCAATTATAGTACTGAAATTACACAATGTCTTATCTCGAATCAGAGCCATCAATTTTGCCATCTCAGCCAACTCTATCAGCTTTACTATCTATTCTTCCACTGTAGGTAATCTCTTATCTTTCCACCTCTGTGCATATAACAGTCTTGCTTTTTTTTGTTTTTCCATGAATGTTTTCCAACTTTTTGTCCATCAAACCCAAAAAGAAAGTGTCTGGTTTTGATTTTATTAATCTTTAAAATCTTCTGTATACAAATATGTATCTCATTACAGAATTTTTTTTTGCTTTTTTACAAGTCTACCAGAGATGATAAAATGTCCCTTCTTGTTCACATTTCCAGCATACATTTGAAGTACCTTTATACATCATTTTATAAAAATTCTCTTTAAGGTTATAACACAATGTAAATTTTAGTCCTTTCTGCCACATATTTTCCCATTGTTCCATCTGTACATTGTACCAAAGTTTTTAGTCCATTTTATCAAGCAGTCCTTAACTTGTTCATATTCTGTCTCTAGTTTCAATAAAAGTTTATACATCTTTGCAATAACCTGTTCATCTTTAGTACATAATTCTACTCCAAATTCAGTCTTACCATATTCAAAACCATAAGCCCTTTTATCTATTTTAAATCTTTCTTGTAATTGTACATAGGAAAGCCATTGACACATGTATTCCTCTGATATCAATCCCTCTCTTGTATTTATTTTAAAGTCCCTTTGAGAAAATTCCAATATATCACCATAAGTTTACTATTTATTTTTAGTTATCATTTCTCCTCTATAAAAAGCTTCTTGTGACAACCATAAAGGAACCTTCGGAAACAATATAGATTTATATCTATTCCATATTCTCAATATGGCACGTCTAATAAAATTATTTTTAAAATCTACATTAACTTTATTGTACCATAAATAGCCGTGCCACCCAAGTCTTAAGTCATGCCCCTCTAGTTCCAGTAACAGCTTATTTCTCAAAGTCACCCACTCTTTCATTGAAACCAAACAACAAGCTGCAAAGTAAACCTTCAAATTTGGGAGACCTAAACCTCTTTCTTTAGCATCTTGTAAACCTTTGTACCTAATTCGTAGTTTCTTACCTTGCCATTGTTATTTAGATATATCTTTATGCCGTTGTTTAAACGGAACATCAGTTGTCATAACAGGTATTGTTTGAAACAACAATAACATTCTAGGTAAAACATTCATCTTAATTACTGAAATTCCTCCCAAAATGCCAATTGTAATTTTTTCCATCTTAACGTATCTTTTTAAATTTCATTTCAAGTCTTAGAATTATTTTGAAACAACATAAAATTGCTATTTGTCCAGTTCATCCCCAAATATTTAACCTTTTTTTCTACCTCAAAACCCGTTTTGTTCATCAGTTCTTCTTGTTCTTGTATCATATTTTTCATTAACATTTTAGTCTTTTGTTTATTAATTTTAAAACTAGCCAAAGCAACAAATTCTTTCAACTTTTTAATTAAAGTTTCAATACCAACACCAAAACCAAATAATCTGCAAAGGCTCTCAACTTATATATCTCTTTCTTGATTTTTATACCCCTTATCTTCTCATCTCTCCTTATATCTCTATTCAAAACTTCCAAAACTAAAATAAACAACAAGAGAGACAGTGGGCAACCTTGCCTCATTCCCTCTGATATCTCATATGATTTAGTTAAGTCCCCATTCACAATAATTTGTGCTTTCTGTGATGTATAAATTGATTTTGCTCCTTTTATAAAATTCTC
The DNA here is from genome assembly GCF_059951505.1 of Python bivittatus. Lineage (NCBI taxonomy): Eukaryota > Metazoa > Chordata > Lepidosauria > Squamata > Pythonidae > Python > Python bivittatus. The sequence continues at coordinate 1,494,676 of NW_028277098.1, forward strand.
TCCAAAGCTCATATCTTCCAAAACTTTAAACATAAAAGGCCAATTGAAGTTTTCAAAAGCTTTCTCTTCATCCAAAAAGATTAATGCAGCTTGTTTTTCATTATGTGTTCCAAATATTCTATAATGTCCAGTACCATTCTAACATCTTTTAACTGTCTTTTAGGTAAAAATCCACACTGATCATCATAAATAAATTCTTGTAATATAACTTTCAATCTGTCAGCTAAAATCATTGTGAACAGCTTATAGACATTATTCAATAAAGATATTGGTCTATAATTTTTAGTTAAAGTCAAATCTTGTCCTTCTTTAGGTAATAGTCCTATGTTGGCCTCCTTCCAAGACTCTGGTATTCCACCTTCCACCAATATAAAATTCATAATAAATTGGAGCGGTTATAGAATTTCATCCTCAAATTTTTTATAAGATGATCCCAGAAGCCCATCTGGTCCTGATGTTTTACTTGGTTTAATCTTTTTAATAGCTTCAGATACTTCCATTATTGTTATAGGTCCATTCATAATCTGCCTTTGCTTATCTTCATCTTTTTCTTCTTCCCAATTTAAAAATTCTCCCAATGCTTGAACTACCCTTCTTTTAATATCTTCCCCTGAAATTTTCGGAATAGCTCTGAATCTCAGGCAAAATTCCTTCTCCCTTAACTCCAGCAAAGCCACATTATCCAGTCCTTTCTCCAACTCAACATCTCTGGTTTCTGCTTTATTCTCCAACATTTCCGTTCTTTCAGTAACCTGCTTCACTTCTCCAGAGATCTGTTTCATCTCTTCAGCTATTTGTTTCACATAACTGTCCATCTTATCTATCCTTTCTTCCATTTTTTTCCCAAAGTTGCAAGTTTAACTCCTAATTCATCAAACATTGATGAAAACTTTAAAAAGCTAAAAACTTAAAGCAACCATCTTGTCCTCTAACAGTTGCTGTACAGAGCCTCGTCTTTCTCTCATTTCTTTCGCAGCTTTCCTAGTAGTCATGATCTTTTTATTTATTTTTCTTCTTTTGCACAAGTAAAAAGTCTAGCCAGATATAAATAAATACAAGAGAAAGTAAACTGACTGTTCACACCCTCTGGTGTCTTTCAAGCTGGAATCGCAGGCATCAGTCAAAGGAAACACACAGGGATTGAGTCACAGTCTTCTGTTTTAGAAACCCAGTCAATCAACAGACATAATCCAACAAGAAACTTTCCCGTGGAAAAAGCAAACTTCATTACTGCAAATGGAGTTTTATAGAAAAATAAACTTCTAACAAATCTTCCCTTTTCACTGTAAATAACTTTTAAGTCTTTTTTAAATTCCAATTTTCATCCATCTTTTTGCAAATTAATCAGATTCAAATTAAAGCTCTATTTCTTCTTTTAAAAATAGAGTCCCAAAAATAAGGATAAGCCCAAGAGAATTACTTATCTGTTGCAAAGGAAGGTCTCTCTTAAGTTGAAAAATAATTATAAACCACAGTGTTTAGCAGTGAGGTTTAGTTGGCTCTAGTGTCCATAAATGGCTGCACCACAGCTGCAAATGGAGATGGATCCCCGCCTCCCAGAGCCATTCACAGAGGCTTTTATCTCTCTGATTAGCTTTCAAGAAACAATCGTCCAGAGGGCAGAGGGGTTGATTTCTCGTTTCCTCCTTGATTCAGAGCAAGTTAAATGGCCAGTGCTTGCTGCCAGCCACTGATCAGCTATGATGTAGTCTCTGGTATTTCGAAGATGTCTAAGCCACCATTAATCCCAACCGGAAGTCTCCCCCCCCCCCCGATTTTTTTTTTCTGAAGCATTTTTGATCCTAACAAAATTGAGAAAAGGATTATGAAGTAGCAAAATCATTCACATGTGAAACATTGTTCAGTGTCTGAAAATTCATTATATCAAGAAATAAGCTAAAGTGTAACAGTAGAAAACTTTAAATCACAAAATAGAAGAAAGGAATTGCTGACAGTGATAGTACTTCAGATTCAGAACGCAGATTGATTAGACAGTTTCATGTGGCTATAGGTATATTATGAGTGTTGCAGCTCCACCCCTAACACACTCCTCAATTCTGATTTTTTTATTATAAAGCAAGAAGTAATTGAGAAGTATGAAGCTTATAGAGACTTGGTAGAGATGTTTCCATCGTGTCAACAGGAGGTCCAATTGTACCAAAAAAAAATGCAAACACAAGGAGCAAATGTGGATAAGCTATCAAATATATTGGCTGAGGTTTGTACTGTTCCAATATATTATCTGTGGAACTATTGTTGATCAAATATTTTGAGGTACTCATTCTTCTTGGTAGAATGTAGCCTGAAATAAATGTGAATTGAGCAGAGTTAGACAGAAGGGTCATAAAGGAAGCAGGAAATGTGTTGCTCCCTTGTTTCAAAGTAATAGTTGTAATATGGCAATCCTTGCTGTATAAAAGGAGAAAAGAAGGAATATTCTTTGCTGAAATTTGTCAAGTTCCTCTTCAAGTGAGAGGGAAGTATTAGAAACTCATTACCTACCCCCATTTTTCTCTATTTAGATTAAGTCTGAACTGGAAAAAAATCCTCACCATATCCCTGTAGGAAATGGACTGGAAGGCAAAATCATATTTAAGATACATTCAGGGAGAGTAAGATTTTGCCTGAGACCCCAGTTTTCCTAGCAGCAAACAGACTTGTCCAAACAGAATCCTAGCAAGGTAATAGATACTCTTCCACAATGCAGTGAATTACATGTTGCATAAATAGCTCATTTAATGTCAAGCCAATCTGGTATGAGCAGAATAGTGTTCATTTCTTTCTTTAAGAACCCACAACAACTCAACAAAACATTTGAAAAGCAGTCTTTGAAACCTTGAGGAAACAATAATGTTGTATATCTCTATATACTCTACATTGTTTTCTCTTTGCAAGATTATTATGTAAACATTACACCATTTTTAAAAGCTTTTTTCACAAAATAAATTGGCTTAATATATTTGGATTGTCCAGGCATTGCATTAGTTTAGCCCTATAGCATTTTAAGTAGTATTTTCTCTAATTAGTAACATGTTTATATATATCTGCTACTTCCATTTTTCCAAAACATTTGCTTTTCAGATCCGAACTTTAGAGGACCAAACTGAGAATAGCAAAAGTGGATTCAAGAATGCTAAGACGGAGGAAATGTCATTGAAGAGATTAGTTACTGTTAAACGTGAAAAAATTGCTGCTGTTGAAATCAAACTTAAAAAGATACGTGAGGATACGGAACTACAGAAACAGTCAATAACTGAGTATGAATTACTGGCATTTAGGTTGTTTAATTCTGCTTATTCTGCTAGCACCTCTTTATGCAATTCAAAATTAGCAATCTGAAGAAAACACACTAAAACATACTGCCTTGTGGAAAATAGGCAAATTCCTGAAGACAAAACTTTCAGTGTAGTTCAAACTTAATGCTGCTTTTTTTTCTTTTAGCTCTCTGGGAAAAGTCACAGTAGAATAACTTCATGACAAAGACTTTAATAAAATCTATTTGCCATTCCTGAATCATTCATAATTTCACTGTCACTTCTCATTATCAGACACCTCAAGGTCTGTTGGGAAATTGGGGTTCGGATCCCAAAGGAACATAATGGTTCTTAAGTGAAAGGGAAAATTATGCTTGATCCTAGACAGCCTTGTCTCCAGTAAATGCATATGACAACATTTACAACGAATGGTAGTGCTGTATTCAAAGAACATTACTAAGAGACTGAAAAGCTATCCTTTACTGCCGCTGATACTTCCTGGAGTTGATCAGTAAGATATGATGGATTTGTTAAGCAAAAATATTCTTTCTCAACTCCCAGGCATCGTTCTCCTTTTTCTCACACTCCCCCCACTACGTAGAGTGAAGTGGAAGGAACTTGTTCCATATTCTAGCCCTGTCTGGTCTTGAGAATTAGGGCTGGTTGACTTTTGTCCCAAAATTATTTTGTGTGCTAGGCTCATTGTTCTCCCAAATCTCAATCCCAAGTTATATAGAAGAAGTAGAATTTATCAGGGATGCCCTCAATCCATTAAACAACAAATCGTAACATCCCAGCTTCTTTATACTTATAATCCACTTTTTTCTGCATAAAAAGATTAATTAAATGTTAATTTGGGGATGATGCTTCTAAATAGTAAATTTTTTATTTTCTAGAAATTGCAACAAATTTCAAGAGAAGAGAGGAGTTGTCTGTGAAAAACTGACAGCAACGCATACAGAAATTAAGCGTCTCAAAGGTGCCATTCAACAGCTCAGTGACAACGTTGGGAAAGAGAAGGCAAAAGCTCAGGTGAGTGCGTGCAGTAGGCCCTCATGCTGATGTGGCTTTTGTGAAAGCTGCTTCAGGCATGATGTCATCCAGCATGCTCATGTCTTTGCAATGATATCTCCAGGGAGGAAAGGTTTTATGCATTTGGCTGTATATTCATTGGATTCCCTCCCTGCAGACATAGAGACTGAGCGCACAGATCCTTCCAGGGGGCAAGTATCATCTGAGTGACATTGATGGGGCTCATCCAGGCATTCATTTGCTGAGTGCTTAGGATAACATAATACCTGAACAGAACCTATGCAGCACAACAATAAAAAGTTCATCCGACAACTCATTCAGGAACTCGGTATTGTTGAGCTCTGATACTGTGGAGTAGATACATGTTCCTTCTACATAGATGTGTACATGTATATACATAGTCAAACATTTTGACTCCATTCTATGGTGAAGCTGATATTCTGGTTAACAGCATATAATTTCAGGGAGGGAAATGGTTGAAACGTAGAAGGAAAATATTTTTTGTCAAATCGTTAAAAGTGCCATTAGAAGTAGGTTTAGCAACTCTGGTACAAGTTTCTATTTCCATTGACAACTTGATATCACTCCAGAATGACATGCAGCATAGTAATGGCTGGTGTTTTTGAGGTTTTGTAATCCATGTTCAGCCGTTAAATGGCTCTAGAACAAGGACAGAAAAAAGTGTAGCACAAGGCTTCCTATGGCTCACCAGTGTCCCATTTCTTACCCGGGAGGCCCACATAAAATAGATGGAGTCAAACACTTGGGGCAAAGTTCTTTTTGCATTTTTTCTGTAGCTGGGAAAGTTTGAAGGGACCAAATGTGTGCAGTATGACTTGCAGTTGCTTAAGAAACCCATTTAGCCATTTAAAACTCCTTGGCAGCCCCCAGCCAAAATGCACTCTGAGTAGGGTGGTCTTTGATTAAGCTCATCCAGCTCTCAAACCTAAAGAAATTAAACCCCTGCTCCTGAGCAAGTGTGGTGTAGATGAGAAGAGACTATTCTGTGAAAACTTTCGCCCCAATTTCTTTTAAGTAAAAGGTGCTTGACAGGTTTAGCAAATGTCTGTGCTTTGTACTTTAAAAAATGACAAATATGTCACTTATTAAAGGAATGTATATAAATATGCCTGGTATCTTACGCCTCTCTCCTAAAAAATAATGTTATCTGCTTATCTTTTCTTCCACCTCCCCAAGGAGATCTACCTCAGCTTGAGGGTTGGCTTGGAGAAATATCATGAAAATCTGGCCAGGATAGTGGACAGCTACACATCTTCCAGAGAAGACAAAATTGCTCAATTAACTGGATTTTTTTGATGCCATAATTCTAATTATTTTATACATACTCTTGTTTTTTGATGCTCAGTTGCAGGCTAACTTTGAACAGGGAAAAATGTGGACCTGTTTAATGCTGGATAAGTTATACTAGTTAATGTATTAGACTGAGAATTTAATATTTTTGTCAATACATCATTTTCTTGAGCTAAAAATGTGGAGTAGCCTGCTGATTGCAGCAACTCTAAAGTTTACAAATCTCTGGTGAAGAAGTATCAGGACTATCTTCTGGTTTCCATTACGTTAACATTTTCTTAGTAGAGCAGAATTGAGAGAGGCAAACTTGAATCTGCTTTTACTGGATGATAATAGTACCTTAAAAATAGACAAATTTGTAAATTTTCTTTAACCATATAATAAAGATTTGTGAATATAAGGTTTGCTGATTTTCCTTATAACAATACAGTAAATTTGAGAGTAAAGAACATGTGATTACAAGTCATACAACATTCTGGAAACATTGGTCTAGCAACTTTTTGGTAACTGTCTGATTCCCTATATTTAGTTCCTTTTAAGTCGTTTGGGTAAGTTATGAGAAAAAGTAATCAATTCTTAATGGACAGTCCTACATTTCCTCTATTAGAATGCTTCTTTTTAGTCACATTGTAAAAATCACTTGAATTTTCAGCAACAAATTTTGGCCGTTTAATTTTTTTTTTAATTTTGAGATCTTATGCGTACTATTGCAGATAGTTCCTGTGGGCACCAAAATACAACTACTTTAATGGCCCAAATCTCAGAAGATCACTAAATCCTACAACATTTTGGGCTCCTTGCAGAAAATCTTGTGAACATTTGAGTGAGTGCGCCAAGCTTTCCTAGGAATTTGTAGTCATGAGATCTGGGGTCCTCTGAACATCCTGTGATTGGCATGCATGCCCACTGGCATCATGTTTCTGATCTTGGGCTTACATATGATGATTTAGAACTCTGCTAAAAGGGGGAAAAAAGATTAAGAATCACTAGCCTATATGTTTCTTTTTCTACATAATAAAGCCCAAATTTCATGATCTCTTGGTGATGCGTTAATAGACTAGAACATAACGTGGATAAAATATTCTGTAAAAATTGTGGATTATATCTAAAGGAATCTTTAGTCCAATATTAATCAGCAATTCCAAATTCAGTGTACTGAATAAAGATTATATTTATATTCGGATAGATGTCCATAAAAAGTAATTATTTTAGTCATTTTAATGAATTACTGTAATAGATAAAACAATATTGGTTTTCAAATGTGTGTGTGTCCACATACACCTGCCTTTATTCAAATAAGTCTAATGCCAGTACAACCCTGCTAGTAGTGGGGAGTTCTGCCCTGTGATTTTTAGGTTAGGCAGTTTACAACTAATGCAATAGAAAACGGAATGCAATGTAAGAAAACAATCATACTAATTCCTACCTCAGTGCTTCCATAATCAACCCCAAGAGCCAGGCCTTTACTCTTTCCTGGAAGGACAGACGGCTTCATAGGAGGGGCGCTCCTGCTGCCTGCCCTCCTTTCACGGCACCTTCTGGGAGGAGGGGACCCTGAGTGGGTACCCTTTTGCCGTCTGGGCTGGACAAGTGGAAAGAATTTGAACGCTTTGGGGTTTAAAGCTAGCCTCGTAGAGCTTTCAAGACAGCTCCAGACTTAAATTTAAATACTGATTTTTGATCTAGCCTCAAATGCATCACGATTTTTAAATAAGAACCTCCATTGTATATCACTGTGTATTCCAAAACAGTGGGTTATGTTATTTACCTATTTATGTGTTAGCTTTATATTCTAACCTTTCATTAAGGGGCTCAAGGCAGTGTGGATAGTACTCTTTCCTACTTGTCTTTACAATAGCCCTTTGAGGTAATGTTTTCAAAGCATTGCCCGTTTCCATTTAAATCCAGATCTGAATAACATGCTTATGAAAAATTGGATTTAATCTGACAGTCTTGTAATGATTATGTAATTGTATTCAGAAGGGATCAGATTGGCCTAGTGATATGAAAAATGAGAAATGCTTTGCTTTTATTATTTGTAATACATTATCACATTATTTGCAGTGTCAGCCAGCTGTTGTAGACATTTATAATACCTTTCTCCCACTCATCCTTTCAGTCACAGAGTACAGAAGTATACTTGCTAAAAGAAACCCATACGTTTGCCCACTGGGTGACACTGTTGCACTATCAAATATTTACTTTTAGTTTGAATATATAATTATTTTTGGCCATAGGATTGCCAGAAGAAAAATCTGCCCCTTGACAACTCCTCCAAACCAGCTTTGAACAGAGACCTGAAAGTCGCAAGAATTGCTATAAGAATATACCATATTAAATTGTCCATTGATCCCTTAGTGAAGGTTTGTGGCCGATTTCTTATGTCAAACCTAGGATCTCAGCAAGTTCTGGGAAAACTGAGTGACATGCTTGCTCAAGTGGATTTGTGTAGGACAGGGATTCTGAGACTGAATTTGCAGATTCTTGGGGAATCTGGTTAGATAAGAATATAATTGTCTTCCTATTTTAGGACATAATCTCAAGTTTCCTGCTTTTTAATATTTCTCACAATTACCAAAACAATGCTTCCAGAAAAAAACATAACCAGGGCTTTAAGGCAATACAGGTAGTCCTTGTTTAGGGACCACAACTTGGTTGCTAAGTGAAGTTGCTAAGTGAAAAATGTGAACTTGGCTGCTTATGATTTTACTTCAGCTTTCCTGTGCTTTACAGTGTCAGAAGGATAGGACCCCAAACAGCTGGGTGAGCCCAAATGGCAGGGAAGGTTTCCAGAACTGGACTCAAGAGGAACTGGGTAAAAGGGCAAATCTTATAGCCCTTTTTCCTCACTCCCCCACCCTTTGGAATGCTCACCCCAGTGCTGGGATCATTAACAAGAAGAGAATTAATGTTTGTATTTACATTCATTGGAGAGGAAGGGATTACAGGAGTAAGCAGCCACACAAGGGAGAATACATATCAAATGGAAGGTGGTGGCCCCCACTGTTTGCCTAATATTCTGACTGCTGCAAGAGCTTAGGCAAACAAAAGCCTCTGGTATGAAACTGATCAGGGTCTTGTCAATTTCATGCAGCTGCTGGAAGTGGGCCAAAGGATTCTGATCAACTAATTAAGGTCACAGAGCTGAGCTTGTTAACCTGAGGTTAGCACCTTTTGAGGAAGCAGGGGCTGCAGAGAAAAGGAGCTCAGGAAGAGAGAGCTTGTTTAAGCAATCTCTCTGCTTTGCAAGAGAGGGAAAAATTTAAAAAATGTGTCAGGCACAGGACAATGCATACTGACTGACTGTAATGGCAAACATGGGAGGGAGGGAGGGAGAGACACACACTCTGAAAGTTGTAAATGCGGGCATTAGTTGGAAAATTACTTTTTCATCACCATCCTAACAGCAAATGGTTGCTGTCCAAGGAAGTCGATAGATGAGGACTACCTGTACCTCTGGTATTCTTGTTCACTGAAAATGGAGTCAACAGGAAAAAGCTTCCAAAGACTGGGCAAATGCTTCTGCATTAAGACACATATATTAAATCCAGAGAATTGGTAGCAATGTGGGCTTAATGTCCTTGCTATTAACATTTAGAAGACAAATGACTTGCTTGGAATTCCATAGCACTGAAGCTGACATATCCTATATCCACTTGCATAGTTCTCATAGAACCCCATGAAGAAATCTTGGGCAATTTTTGATAGACCTCAAGTAAATTCACATTTGCCCTACAAGTGATGAATCATGTGGCCAAACCAACTAAGGACTTCCAGACGCAGGGCAGATCTTGGCACAAGATAGAGATGTCACTGTACATACATAATAGAAAGATTTGAACAGTATGGATTTGAGTGTTCAAATAGGCACGCATATTTGTCTTATTTTGAAGTGCAAATGAATTGGCACTTTTACAGTATGGCAAAGCCTCTAAGGCATTACAAACTTTGAGTCAAGGTCTTGCTATCCAGTTTGCAAAGCCTTCAATGTCCTGTGGATTCTTCTCCCCTTGGGTGACTAGTGCCTCTAACAACACCTCATACGTTCCACTCATTATCTGTGGAAGAATGTACACTGATTCTAGATCAACTTTTCTATATATTACTCCAAACTATTGTTCGAAACTCATGAGATATATTATGTTCTTCCAATAGTATACTGCAGGTACTACAGTCTGGGATATTAATCTCACTATACCTCTTTCTCTTCATGAAATTGGTGCTATAATAAATAAAACTGGGAAAGGGCATGGCTTGGATAGTTTCTTAATTTATTGGTACAAAAAGTACATTGGGTTCATATCTGCTATTCTATGGATGCCAAAGCTTTTTCAAATAGACTCCTGTCTCTTACTTTCAGTGATACTTTCAGATGTTAAAGTCCTTCCTAGGGAAAGTCTTATTATCTCACTGTCTGTTCCATTTATAGACCTATCTCTTTGGTAAATGTAGATACTAAAATTTTAACAGCTACCTTGGTTATACTGAGTTGTTCCAACTATTGTGCACCCAGTTCAGGCTGGATTTATAGAGGGCCATTAAGCTTCTGATATGAGGAAGAGATGTTATAATTGTAAACAATGGATTTTCTAAGCTGTTGAAGAAATATCAAATGAAGATGGGTATTTCAATACTTATCAGATTAAAAGATCAGCATCTAGAATTATTGAATCTAACCAGGGAGTATGTTTTATCTGACTTCTAAATCACATGTGATTATCATTGGTATGTTATGTTGATTGAAGTTACGCTGTAAGTGATGTCAAGAATGTTCCTTTTTTTATTATGGCTATAGAAGTCTTTGCTTGTACAATTAAACATTTTAAAAATATGAAAGGGATCACAATAAGGAAAGCACAGTATAAGATTTTTCTATATGTGGATGATCTATGTTATAGTTAAGCCACAAGCTTTCATTCTTAATATAATATTGCTAGCATAAAATGAAACAAATTAGACTTGACAACACTGGGCCTCAGTAATATTTCTGACAAAATTAAAGGGCTGGGGTTTCAGGTTGTGTTTTTTTATTTCACTGCAAGCATTCCATAACTGGTAGTATCTTTAATAAAATCAACTAAATGACTAAAATATGCAGTTTTGAATTCCCTACATAACAGGTAAATAACTGTTATAGCTAGGAAATAACTACCAAATTTGGCTACATTTATTTACTTAGTACGAAAAGCATTTTTGTTTAGCTTCATGATATAAAATTGTAATGGGTCATTTTTTTTCTCACTATGTCTTGCCGGTGTCTTCTGTGTTGGCATTAGGAGATAACAGACTGGAAATTTAAAGTGTGTGTGTTATTAGAGCTGGGAATGCAAATCTTTCCTGCACTACTAAAAGATCAGGGGAAATCTGATACTGATTATCTACATTAATATTGCATTCAGTATCATATCTTTGAATCTAGAACTTCAGTTCTTAAATATCAGAAAGGCAGAAAGAGGAATATATATACAGGCAGTCCTTGTTTAGTGACCACACTTGGGACCGGCAACTCAATTGTTAAGCGAAATGGTTGCTAAGTGAAACCGTGACTGCGCTCATGATCTTTCTTCAGCTTTCCTTTGCTTTACAGACCTGTGAAGGTCATAAATTAGAGGATTGGTCACAAAGTTACTTTTTCATCACCACTGTAACTGCAAACAGTTGCTAAATTAGACAGTTGCTAGACAAGGACCACCTGTACACAAACACAAGTTGTTGGTTCAGAAAATGGTTTGAGACAGAACATTATTGTAAATTTTTGAGATAGACATACCTCTAAGGTTCTCTCCTGGCAGAGGGAGATTTTAACTCAAGAATGGCATGCATGACAAAATATTATTTAGGAAATGTAATCTTAATCCCACTGAAAGTGAAATAGCACATCCCTTATTTTACAACAATGACGCAGTAAGTATTTATTCAGGTATCTATGTGATCCAGATTGATATTCTTGCTGATTATCCAGTTTAGTTTATGTTTTGGACTAAACACAAGTCTCCAATCACTGATTACATGGCCTTTTCTCAATGCCTTCCAAATCAATATCGCATACTAAGCATACTAGATAGTGATTACTCATAGTGACCTATGCGTTCCCAAATATGAACTTTTTTCCGGAAAAACTCTCTGTTTCAATCCTGAAATTAGTCTTTCTTCTACCCAGGCAAGATGGTTCTCCACCATCAGTTACCATAATGGAAATGTTTTCTATTCAGAAGCATTTCCTTCAGGTTCATTATATCATAGCTAACTAGGCCATTACTCTCCTCAACAATTTTGAACAGCTCTCCCAAGCACTACATTATGCTAGACTTCCAAATCAAAGTGTCAAACTAATCATTATACAGAGATAAGCACTACTTTGATTATGTTTGCTTAAATGCAAAAAATTCCAAAACTTTACAGAAATATAAAACCACCCCAATGTTGAACGCAGTAATTAAATGTGTTTTGCTGTAACAAACGAAATCTTATAAACAACTATTAAAGTAAAAGAGAGAGAGAGAAGTCAGCCTCTGCATTATGGGATCACATTTCTTCTGTGATCAAAATCCTTATTCTGGTAGTGTATTATGTAGTTGCCAGACTTTCCTCCCAGAAGGCCTCATGTCTAAATTGTCCCATTTCCCTAGTTGTGTGGGAACACCATACTCATAAGTGCCAAAGTGTGGGATGGAAAGCTAGCTGTAGATCTAGATATTGCACCTGACTTGCCAACTAACTGGATCTCTGAACAACTTCTGATATTGCCTTACTAGTTAAGAGACTGAAATCAAGTCCAGTTTCAGATATTGGTTTTATTCCTGCTGAAGTAATTAAGAATCATCTAAGTTGGTGGGTGGCAATCCTGCCCTCTTTATTTACTTTTATAAATCATTCAGCCAAATTCCAAAAGGCTAGGGAATTGTGATAGTTATTCCAATTTAGAAATAACATGGAAGAGAACATCTTTTTTATTATTGTCCTATTAGTTTTTTAAAGCATAGTAAGTCAAATGAATGCAGGCTCTCCTTATGAGAGATTTTTGAAGTGAATTGAAGCATAAAGTATTATGGCAAATTAATAAGTATGCTTTTGCCCAGGCTGTTCATCCATAGAACAGATTTTAATTTTATTACATTTGGTTAAAAAAAAAAGTTCCAGGCCAAATACTACCTCATATTTAACATTTGTTGGTGTTTGATTTAATACCTCATCATAAATTATGGCAATATCTATTGAACTCTACAACTGACTGCTGTTTCCTTTTTTGATTTATAAGATATTTGAAAACACTCATTTGAATGTCCACTGTTACAATATGGCACATATAAGAAGAAAAATTCTAACTTTTAGAGATGTTGAACAGGATTACATTTTAGTGCCACTGCTATTTAATTATTACATAAATTTGATGGTCTCACATTTAGAGAGTTCCAATTACCACCTTCCAAAGCTAACTCTAGGCATCTAAGTATTACTATAAGCAGGTGATGCCACTATAATTTCACGAACTCCAGTAGACTTGAGAAGAGCCTTAAGCACTTTCTTGGTCAGATGCATTTGCTGTCCATAAATTACTCTAACACCAAAACATTATTTTTTGCTAGGAATCCTAAGTGCCTAAAGTGGACCTTAGATGGTCAAGTGCTAGAACAATTATCCTGGTATTATCCTCTGGTCTTCAGTATCATGCGGTGCACATTTGATTTACCCAGAGCAAAATACCCTAAAGACTGCAGTTGCCATCCCTTTCTTTTTTTCAGCACAGAAATATTCAGCTTATACCTGTAGCAACTAAGTTTTTCTTAGCCCAAGAACTGCAAAGTTTGAGCCGTAAAATAAGGTCACCCATCCCAGTTAATTTCTTTCCCAGGTCCCTTCCGTCATCTCAAATGTTGTTCCCTACAATGAGGCAGAACTAAATACTGTAATAGCAAGTCCACTCAGATGATAAGAAAAAAAATAGCAAACATTATATTTATTTGTGCAGAGTTTAGCATTCCTAATTTTAGAAGATAAATTCTCTTTATTTTGGACCACATGTGGAAAAGGACCTGCTCCAGTTTGGATTCTCTTTAGATACTGTAAGGGCAATGAGTTATGATTGTCCAGTGGAGTTAGAATAAAAGATCCTTAATACAGTTTGATCTTATTATCCTGCTCTGATCAAATTGACAAACAGCATAGGTGCACAGATTTCCCGCAAAAGGTCACCAGATAGGCTCTTAAATCAGTTCACTGTGCCTAAATATTGTAGGATGATGTCCTTAGCATATTTTAATGTGCTCTGTTTGGCAGTCTCACAGGAAGTTATGAAGCGATTCAGAGAGGTTATGTCCATGTAGCTCCAAAGCAATCCAAACACGAATACCGCTTCTATTCTCTTGCAACTCCTATATGATATTCATTTATAGTACATCTCTCTTTCTCTAACGAAATACCAAGATCATTAATAAGGGTTAGTGAATGACACATTTTATTTTATTTACATTTATCTCATCAACATGATGAAATAACTTTGAAAGTTGTAAATTTCTTTTGGGTGCATGTATCGCATGACAGAGATGTGTCAGAAGGGACATTAACAATATTATTTGAAGTTTGTTCTTGTTTTACATTGTTATTGATGTCTGGCAGATATTTTTGAGTTTTACTTGTGGTCAGCTGTGGTGTCTATGGGAGGAGGGGTCAATACAGGCAGCACAATCCAAGTCTACAGTTTTGTATGCGTATCAACATGGCACACACATACAATAGAATAGAATAATAACTTTATTGTCATTCCACTATACACTATACACCAAGTGCATAATAAAATGAAATTCCATTGCAGTTGGCTCACAATTACAATCAGACACTAGAAGTACCATCAAGATACCATAATTACTATACAATATACATTCTATACACATTCATTCAAGAATCTGATAGCCTGGGGGACAAAGCTATTTCCCAGTCTGGCTGTTCTACATCGGATACAGCAGAACCTCTTTCCAGAAGGTAACAAAGAAAACAGGCCATGATGAGGATGGGAGGCGTCACTGACGATCTTTTGAACTCTAGACAAACAGTGCGCATATACTAGATCTTGGATGAGAGGCAGAGGGTTCCCAATTATCTTCTCTGCTGCCCTTACTACCCTTTGCACTGACTTTCTACAGCCTCCAAACCAGATGGAAATACAGTTGGTAAGTACACTCTCTATAGTGCCTCTATAGAAAGTAAGGAGAATGGGGGATGGGAGATGTACTTTTCTCATCTGGCACAAAAAATGTAAACATTGCTGTGCTCATTTTACCAAAAATGCAGTGTTAAGGGACCAGGTCAGACTATTCGTTAACTGCACCCCTAGGAATCTAATGCTACTGACTGACTCCACAGCTATGTTATTAATAAAAAGTGGAGTGTGACTACACCGATTCTTCCTGAAATCTATAATCATCTCCTTTGTTTTTTCCACATTTAGGACCAAGCTGTTTTTCTTACACCACTCCACCAAGCCCTTCACCTCCTCCCTATAAGCCCACTCATTGTCATCCCTGATAAGACCCACCACCGTTGTATCATCTGCATATTTCACAACGGAATTGGTGGTGAACCTGGCATAACAGTCATGGGTCATCAGGGTAAACAACAATGGGCTCAGGACACAGCCCTGTGGGGAGCTGATGCTCAGAGAGATAGAGCTAGAGATATTATTTCCAACTTGCACTGACTGAGACATCTCAGTAAGGAAGTCAAGTAGCCAATTACACAAGCGAGTACTGAAACCCAGAGAACCCAGTTTGTCCACCAAATGCTGGGGAACAATTGTATTGAATGCTGAGCTGAAATCTACAAAGAGCAATCGCACATAACTGTTCTCCTCAAGATGTACCAGACTCGAATGAAGAACAGAAGAGATTGCATCCTCTACAGAGCAATTCCGTCGATAAGCAAACTGAAGTGGATCAAACAAAGGAGGGAATCTGGAAACAATGTAATCATTCATCAGCCTCTCAAAACATTTCATCACAATGGGAGTGAGTGCTATCGGGCGGTAATCATTGAGACACGTGATTGTAGATTTTTTAGGCACAGGTATAACAGTTGCAGTCTTAAAACCTACTGAGACCACAGCCTGGTGCAAGGAAATATTAAATATGTCTGTGAGGACACTGGCCAGCTGTTCAGCACAGTCCCTCAGTACCTGCCCTGGAATATTATCTGGGCCTGCTGCTTTCTGAATACTAATTTTTCTCAGGGTCCTCTGAACATCAACTATATCAAGGTAGGTGCCTTCCTCGTAGGAGTATTGTTAAATGCTTCAAACCTACCAAAAAACCTATTAACATCATGAAGAAAATCTATATTCTCCTCACATGATGTTGGAATAATCTTATAATCTGTAACAGTCTGAATACCCTGCCACATACGCCTGTTATTTGGAGAATTGTGAAAAAAAATCTGAACTTTCTGACCATAAGCCCACTTTGCTGTTCCTGTAGCCCGGTTCAGATCAGCTCTAGCTGTTCTAACTGTTCTAAAAGCCCCCATATCACCAGACTTAAAAGCAGCGTTCCTCACTTTCAACTTCACATATACTTCAGGAGTCATCCAAGCTTTCTGATTCACCCGTAAAATGATGATCTACAAAGAGGCATTGCTTTGATTATGCTGCTATGATGGGAGAGAGGGAGGGTGGCATCTACGTCCTTTCAAGAACACCATATTTTGGTTTTAGGAATAGTTTATTGTGGGTCTTTCCTCCCTCCAGTAGTCTGCTACAGCCCATAGACTTCTTAAGTTGAATTAAAGAGGGAATGGCGGCATCATCAGCATAGAGGAGCACAGCCAGCTGTCTACTGTAAAGTTTAGGGGGTTGAATTCTACTTTGGTTAAGGTGCCACCAAATTCACATAAATATTGAAGAGAAGAGGGCCAGAATATAGCCCTATTTCATTCCTTTCTGAACGGAGATATTACCACATTTAAATTGCCTAACTTGTATAACTGTTTTTGTGCAACATTCAAATTAAGCAAAGTAATCTTCACTCAGTGAAACAACTCCCACCAGAGACTTTCTCTAGGGATGGAATCAAAAGTTGATTTTAAATCAGGAAGTGCAACATATAAGGACTGGGGGTATGTGGGTATGTACATGTTGCCTGCTATGTGTGACTCTAGAATCAAGACAGGGTTTGCAGGGCCAGTACAAGGTGGCAGACCACATTGGGGAAGGCGTAGAGGACAAGGTCACTGTTGTTTAACTGTAGGTGTTATGCCCATCCATCAGTGTCTGCAGTCAAAAACACCCAATTGCAGCAGATGATGTGGCATCCCATTTCAGCCACTCCACATAGCCTTGGTAGAGCATCTGTTTCTGAAAATTAGGGCTGTGCAAAGCCTCAAACCGTGTGATTCAGTTCAAAGACAGTTCCAACAGAATCATTCTCTGAATCTTCATTCTGAAGTCTCCAATCAGATGTGTGTCTTTGGATTGATGAGGTTAGAATGCAATTTGGAGATTCAGTGGACAACTGGCTTTGCAGCGTCTTGAATAACCAACAGGGAGGCTTCCTCCCCTTTGTAAATGTTGTCTATCAGAGAGCTTTGGACAAGAGTGGCTCTGCTTTCAGCATCTCAAGTTTTGTTTGTTTGTTCAGGAAGAGAGAGGGAGCCAACTTTTTTTCTGCTACTTTTTTTTTTTTTTTGGAACTGGCTTGCTCTATTTGTTTAGTCCTCATCTACTTTTCCCCAAATCCAGAGCTTTTTATCCTTGTTCGGCCTTATCTCTTGATTTATTTGTCTCACCTGTAACACTGTTCTTCTTAATCTCTGTGTCCATCCTATCTGTAGTTCATCTCTTTCAGTTCTCTCCACTCCTGATTTTTTTAAAAAAGTTATCTTTTCTTCCTGCTGTTGCTCTTTATCTTTTTTGACTGAGCCTTCTTCGTTGCATAAGTGGTTCTGAAATAGCCTGCTTGGACAGAAAGAGGATTTTCTTATGTGATAAAAATATAAATGATTAAAAGTAAAGACTTCTTAGAATATAATGTGTTTATATATGCAAACCATTTATATCACAGATAGATGATAGATAGATAACAATGGTGGTAATGCACAGACTTTTGAACATTGGTCCTAGACCAATAAAGGCTGACTAGTTGTTACTAACTGTTATTACAGACAGGGCAAGAAGAGATGCTTTTGTCTATGTGGTCACCAAGAGTTAAAAATAGCAGCTAACAATGAGATTAATTCCTCATTGCTAAAAAAACTATACAAGGATATCAAAGATTTGTTGCAATAGAATCCTTGAAGTGATCTAGCTGAAACTTTACTGGGTTAATATTCTCTATTTTCTGCCAAAAAATGAAATAGCTGCAGGCATTTTTAATGCTCTCCATTAGATCTTATGTTTGTTTGTTTTTTTGAGAATTGAATCTTGAATCATTTTCACACAGAGCCTCGCTGCCTTCAAATCTCCAATACCAGCAATATTGGAGATCCAGTCCCACCTATGCAACTAAGTTTGCCATCAATAGTCTCTTTGCCTTTCTCAGTGGTTAGTTCAGACTGCCTCCACCCAGCCCGGTGTCCCATACTTCTGTCCCCAAACATTCAGTAACATTTTGTTGTCACAGAAGAAGATCTGATGCCAATTATCTCACCATTTACCTGAGATATTATTACGTCTTCAAAAGAGATCTCAACCTCAGGTAACTGATGATTTTTGTATCTTCCTCCAACCCACTTGATTTGATCCAGTTGCTCTACTTGGAGTATCCTGAGAGTAGAAAGATACACATAATTTTAGAAATCACAACATTGTCACCCAGTCTTTTATTCTATATGATAGCATTTTCTGAGCTGCAGTAGAAATAGCATCACAAACAGCCCTGCCCTTTGCATAAAGGCACTTAGCACAAGGAAAGGCAACCGATAGCACACTCAGCATCTCTGGAAGGATGGCCAACGGTGAGAGCAGCTCCCAGTGAGTTCTCTCTGAATCTGTAGTTCTGAGTTTCGCTACAAGAAATGGATACAGATAGTTTTATATACTCCTAAGATAAAATGCTCAGGATTAGTAGCTCTTGAAAAAAAATCACCAGGATAACCATTTCACTGAAAAATGGCTTATTTAGTACACAGCAAAATAATGCTCCACTTTCTGTTTCTTTTGCTAGAAATACACGTGCATATTTTCTAGTAAAAGAAATAGGAATTGTGACATTTATTATTTCCAACAAATACAATATTTCATTATTACTTCAATTGCATGTTGAACAATGGCATAATGCAATTGAAGTAATATTTAAACACTGTATTTGTTGGAAATAATAACTTGTATTATACAAAATAAAATGTAACATCAAATAAGTAAATACAACCACTTTTTATGAATACATGTAACTCCTTTTATTACAAAAATAAAAGAGAACATTTTAATATATTTCTAAAATGAAAAATGTTATTGGGTGGGTTAAATCTAATCTAATCTAATCTAATCTGGATAGCAATAGTGAACACATTTTGATTCTCAAATAGTATTAGTAGTATAGTAACAGAATTACACTGTCAAAACTTTCTATGAGCTGTTGCAGTACCCTGTTCACTTCTGTGCCCTTGGCCTAGTTGCTTAATATCATTTTTCTGAAGTTGCAACAGGAAATAAACACAGTATTCTAAGTGGGATCACACTTATTTATAGAAAGGTAATACAATATTGGCGGTTTTATTTGAATTCTCTTTTATAATAATCTGTACCATAATAGCCTCCTTTTTCTTAACTGTCACTTAATATGCTATCTCACTGAGTTATTAATCATTATCTCAGATTCTCATATCTGGTCAGTCAACACACCTCTCATATGTAAATATAAAGCTAAGATTATTTTGTCCTGATGTCTATCAAGTTATACTGACTCCATTTGCCAGTTGCTCTACAATATTGCCCAGGATGGAGTTTTTTATAGTCCCTTTTTATTTAGCTTTAGTAAATTTGATTTCCTCTCTGCTCATCTCTAATTCCAGATCATTTATGAATTAGATGAAAAATACAGGACCCAACACAGTTTCATGGCAGAATTATTGTTTGCCTTTATTCGTTGCAAAAAACCCCAGACACCCTGACTGCTTTTTTATCTATTCATCAATCCAGAAATTTTCTTCTTGTATTCCATAAGGGCAAGGTTTGAGCAGAAATTCTTGAAGAACTTAATAAAAAAGAAATTGAAAGTTCAAGTAAAAAGTTTTACTGGGTGACACTGTTGACAATCTACATGATTGTTGACACTCTCAAAAAGCTCTTAACTGTTAATGACACAATTTATTGTTATGAAACCATGTTGATTTATCCATCAAGAGTTATTTTGTATTTTATCTTCAGTAATGTTTTCTATCAGTCTTACCTGGAACAGATGTTAAGTTAACTGGTCTGTAATTGTTGCATACCCTCTGGATCCCTGTTTAAAAAATTGGTCGGCACTGGCTACTTTCCAGTATTCTGATACAGAACCCAATTTTCATTATTCATTATCAGTCATATTACAGTGGAGTGTTTTAAAACCACCTCAGGTGGTTACTATCAAAATATGGTGACTTACCAGTTTTTAATCTGTAAGTAACGACTAAGTCTTCCTCTCTTGTCACCAGTTTCCTTTCCAGAAATCATCTGCTCAAACCTTAGGCTTCCACAGTGAAGTCAGACACAGATAATTCATTTAAGTATTCCTGCAGTTTCATTAGCCTCCTTTAGGGGGCGCCTTTAAACGCTAATTGAGAAATGGTGTACGTTACTCCGGAGTTGCTTTCCTGCTGTTAGATATATAAATACTTTTATTTAGGTAGATAAATAAATAACGTATTTATCCTTTACTTTCGGCTTGCATTTGGCATGTGCTCCTTTTTGTTCTCCT